>NW_027526183.1:0-156166 GCF_052094955.1 Ictidomys tridecemlineatus
GAGCTGTGGAGAACTTCAGCAAAGATTCTCCCAAACAGGCTGTTCCCAGTACACGCTCACAAGCACAGCATGAGCCTCATCCACTCCGCGGCTAGGTCAAGGCCTGCTCCTGCCCATCATCCACATTTGGACCTCCTGGTGCACATGAATGATGGTGTCATTTCATCCCTCTGATGACCAACGGCGTGCAGCAGACCCCCGTGTGAGTTTGACCATTTGGATGTTGGCTTTCATGAAAGGTCCCAGGTTGAGGGCCTTCTGAGCCACCTGTACCTCTGACTGACTCGCACACACTCCACCTAGGACCTAGGCACATGTGCCACGTGGATTCCACTCTTTCCTGCCTCACTGTGTGTGTGTCTTCCACTGCATTACTGCGTCTTCTTGGGAATGGATGCTCTTAGCCGGGAAGTGGTCCAATGTGGCTCTTCTCTGTCCTTCATGCTTCACGATTTTAGCACCAAGTATAAGGTTTTAGTTACTCAGAGCCCATGAAGATGTCCTTCTAGGTTCTGGGTACCAATGCATTGTTAACCTGGGATATTAATGCTAACATCCCTCTTTGGCTGCCATTTGCATGTGGAGGGACGCACCACAGGAGCCACTTAGGGCTGCTACTAGACTATGCCATTTGCTCCCACTCTGCGTGTGCGGTGTGTCTTTTGCTGTAGTCAGGTGGTTGGACAGGTGTGGGCTTGTCTGGGGAAGCTCAGTGTGGTCCTACTGCATCTGTCCAAGCTGGCAGCCATGTCCTGTACAGCCTTTGATAAAGAGCTGCGCCTCCGTGCTGCAGGGAGGCCGCTGCGGCTTCCCCCTGCCTAGGCTCTTCCCTGGGGTCTGCAATTCCACATGACCTTCAGACTCAGGTCTGAATTACTACACACTCAAATATGCTCTTGGAATTTTAATTTAAATTACATTAAATCTATTTATTAATAAAAGAAAAACTGTCATTTTTATATTAACAAATATGGATGTTTCCTTTTGTAAGTAGGACTTTTCTAAAAAAAAAAATCATAATTATTTTCAAACTGTCTGTGAAAGACCCGCTTTGGTTTGGGTTTTTGTATTTCTAATCTAATGTGTTCATGAAAGAAAGAAAATAAAATGTGGTAATGTTGAGATTTCCATAAAAATTTTATCTCATCATAAACAGTTAACATTTTACCACCTGTGCTTTGTGTTGCACTATCATAAAGGTCATATACATCTTTCATTACATTAATTTCTAGGTATTTGTTTATTTGATGCTATCAGAAAATACATCAATTTAGTATTTTTGTTCTGCATATTTTGTTTCTGATATGCCAAAACATATTGAATTTTATTATTTGTTTTATATTATTCTTGCAATATTTATTTACTAATTCTGACTATTTGGACTCCTTTGGATTTCTAAACCCATAAATTATATCATCTGAAACAAAAATTTTGTATTCTCTTTTTAAGCTCCTTTGGGCCTTGTCACTTGTTTTCCTTGCCATATTGCATTGGCTGTGATCCACTTTGCATTGAGTTTGCATTGAGTTTTCTGCATAGTTATTGATAGGTGTATTCCTGCTGTTGCCAAGGACAACATTTCTCAGAGATCTCCTTGTCTATGTTAGGCTGTCTGCTCTGCTCTGACCCATGTTGATGCAGAAATTTTGAGTTTCAGAGGTCTCAGCCTATGGGAAGCCAGCTCCATTGCTCTGGTCATGATGTGAGAAAAACTATCATGGAAGAAGGGTAGTTTGCAAGAAGCCTCTAAACCCATAGCTTCTATGAAGCATAAAGAAAGGAGGACCAAGTGGCAAAATATAAACTCCAAGTACATGCCCGCAGGGACCTCCTTCTTCCAGACACGCACATTCTCCATTTACCAACCAATGCAGCACTTCTTCCAAATTATGAATCCACCCAATGGTGCCATAATCCATGAATAAATCCAAACTCATAATGTGATCATTTCACCTCTGATTATTCCCACATTGACTCACTTCAGCTTTTGAGGTACACTGAACTCCAAAATTTTACATGCCACCCATGATCCCCCAAAGCTATTAACATCTCACCCTGGAAAATGTGTGCAGTATATTTACAGTAGATGCCCAAATCTAAATAGTTTTAGCACTGCTCCAAACTGCAAGTTCAGAGTCTCTTCTGGGACTCAAATTAGACTTTTGGTTTTCAGACCTTGTAGGAATCAAAATCAACTCATGTATAACTAAGGTACAGTGGCACAGAGTAGGTATTTCCATTCCAAAGGGAGAAATAGACACACAGAAAGTAAAGCTGGCTATGATCAAAACCTAAATGTAGCTGGGCTAACAACACCTCTTTCCCCATGCTCAGCATCTGGGCACATGTTGTGGACAGTGGGCTCCAAAGGACTTGGGCAGCCTTGACCCATGTCCTCTCACATAGGCTAACTGTATCCTTAGCCAGAAATCTCCTGACATATAGTCCACATTGCCACCATCTCTCAGTCCCAGGGGTCACTACTGAAGATTTAACTTCCTTCCACAACTACACACATGACCTTCTCAGGGCCTACTTACATGAATTCTCACTTTGTTACACTTTGACCTTCCTGGCCGACCTTTGCAATCCTATGGAAGCCTTTATGACCATCTAACTCCAGGATTCTGCATTCCTGCAGAACCAGCACCACATGCTTGAAGCCACTGTCTGCCCCCATCTCAAGCAGTAGCCAAGCCTCTGAGGAACATGGAAGGGGCGAGTTTTGTGTGGCTGAGTGAGCATGGAGAACAAACTTCCTAGTAGTTTCTCTTCTCAGTGGAATTTGTATATTCATACCTTGTGAACATGATTTGTGAATCTGGCCAATTCCTGAAATGACCTTAAGCCACTTCTCTACTGTGTCTGTGTAATTTTTTAGAATCTCTTTGGTGACTGTAATGCATTAACAACCACAATTCCTGAGGCCCAGAATTACTCCCCCTTTTCTGACCAAAATGCAAGCTTACACTCTTCCTTGTGCTCCACATTCTCCCAGTAAACATGAATAAAAGCTGCTAGAAACATCGATATCATTGCTTGAATGCTGTGCTTCCTTGACATTTCTTCCATCAGAGTAATGAGTATATCACCTCTAAATTTAGCCACAGGAATGCGATAGGACATAAGCATAAAGTAGACAACATCTTTGACAGAATGTAACATAAATGTCTTCTACTCCCTTTTCCAGCAGAATCCTCCTCCTGTGCAAACTCATGAGCACAGTATTTCCTAGCAACAATCCTATCAGCATTGTTGTTTATAGCTTCCACCAGAATCACATGATAAGTTCATTAACAATGTTCAAAGCTTTTCCAGCATACATCTCTAAACTATTCAAAGTATCTATCCCAATTATCAAAGTCCCCACAAGTTTCTGAACCAAATATTTAGGCAAGTCACTGCAAACAACTCACCTGTTGACACCTATTTCTATTCTAGGTGGCTTTTTTTTGTCTGTAAGAAAGAGATGACTAGAATAATTAGAGGAGGAAAAATTTATCTTTCTTGGATTCAAAGGTAATTCATAGTCAGCTGTGTTCCTATCTCTGGGCACAATATGAGGCCAAACATCCTGTCAGAAAAGTGTTGTTTAAGAAAGCAGCTCAGGCATGGCCACTTGGAAGCACAGAGGCGGCAATTCACCAGGCACAAAATGGAAACCCCCATGCACGTTCACATGGAACTACTTCTTCTAGCCAATACCTACCAGCTTATACTGGTCTCTCATTTAATCCTATGCATGCATTAAAGCTCCTGTAACTCTATCTTTTCACCTTAAATATTTCTTGCATTGTCTCACACAGGAGCTTGTGTGGGACACCTCATATTGAACACTGTAACACTTCATAGTGTCCTGTTCAAATATTATTTGTCCTGTATTACAAAAAGCCCATTGAAACCATGCTGAGAGCAATAAGAATGGTCCCTTGAGTGAAACTATATGAGGCCAGACTAATGGAAATATTTTGAATAAAATGTGTCCTTTCACAAGTGATGGTTTGTTTTTGCTTTTTTGCTGGAATCTTGTGTCACTCTATATCCAAAAGCAAAGAGAGTTCAGCATCCCTGTGTTTGCCAACTAAGATAAATGAAAAAGACAAAGTTCTGACCTGGCACTGATATGGGTTATTTCCACTATGGACCAGTACAGGGACATGCTCCATGGGCCCTATTGCATGGTGTCTGTTGTCCCTGCTGCATGCTGCATCACTGACACCCCCTCACAGCTCTGATCTCTACTGGGACTGCACTGCAGTGACCTACATATTCTGCCCTCAGGGAGCATGAATGAGAGAAGGCAGGCTGAGGACCTTGAACTATACTACAGAGCAATAGTGACCCAAACAGCATGGCATTGGCATCAAAATCGCCTCATACATCAATGGTACAGAATAAAAGACACAGCGAGTAACCCACATAATTACAGCTATCTTATATGAGACCAAGGCACCAAAAATGAACATTGGAGAAAAGATAGCCTCTTTGACAAATGGTGCTGTGAAAATTCGAAATCCATATGCCACAAAATGACATTGAACCCCTATCTCTCACCATGAAGAAAACTCAATGCAAAGTGGATCAAAATTAAACAGAGACTGTATCTACTAGAAGAAAAAGTAGGCAGAATTCTCCATCATGTTGGATTAAGCCCCAGCTTCCCTCATAAGACACTTATAGTGGAACAATTAAAATCAAATAAAAGGGATGGATTAAACTAAAAATCTTCTCAGCAAAGGAAACAATCAGCAAGGTGAATAGAGAACCTCCATTTTGGGATCAAATTTTTAACAGTCACACATCAGATAGAGCCCTAATCTCTAGGATATATAGAGAACCCAAAAAACTAAACACCACAAAACCAAATAGCCCAATCAACAAATGGGCTAAGAAACTGAGGAGGCACCTCTCAGAAGATGATATACAATCAATCAACACATGTATTTTAAAAAGCTCTACATCTTTACCAATTAGAGAAATGCAAATCAAAACTACTCTAAGATCTCATCTCACTCCAATCAGAATGGCAGCTATTAAGAATACAAACAACAATAGGTGTTGGCAAGGATGTGGGGAAAAAGGCACATTCATACATTGTTCATGGGACTCCCAATTGGTGTAGCCAATATGGAAAGCAATATGGAGAATCCTTGGGAAAATGGGAATGAAATCACCATTTGATCCAGCTCTCCCACTCCTTGGTCTATGCCCAAAGGACTTAAAAGCATCATACTATAGGGACAGAGCCACAACAGCTATTGTGAATTCTGCTGTTTCTAGTAGCAGAATTCACAATAGCTAAACTGTGGAACCAACTCAAATGCCTGTCAGTAGATGAATAGATAAAGAAAATATGGTATATGTACACAATGGAATACTACTCAACAACAAAAGAGAACAAAATCATGGCATTTTCAGGTGAATGGGTGGAGTTGGAGAATATAATGGTAAGTGAAGTTAGAAAATCCCCCCAAAACCAAATGCAAAATATATTCTCTGATATAAGGAGGCTGATTCATAGTGGGATTTGGAGGGGGAGCATGGGAGGATTAGATGAACTCAAGATTGGGCAGAGGGGTGGGAGGGGAAGAGAGGGAGCCTAAGAGTAAAAAAGATGGCATAACGAGATGGATATCATTACCCTAAGTACATGTATGAAAACACAAATGGTGTGGATATACTTTGTATACAACCAGAGATATGAAAAAATGTGCTCTCTATATATGTGTGATATGAGCTATAATGCATTCTGCTGTCATGTATAAAAATTAGAATAAAAATAAAATAAAACCTGAAAAGTAATCAAACAAAAAATACCTTCAATTGACCCCAAGTTTATTCAGAACAAGGTCAATGGCATTATGGCAAGCATTTACAGAGTGGCCTCTTTCTACTCCTTGTTTATGTTTCTACCTCTAGTTTTGCATTTTCTCCTCCTTTAACATATGTTATCAAATAGTATTTTGTTATCTTTTAAGCAACCTGAAATATTAGGGGGATGAGATGACAGATAAATGTAATGTTTTTGAGAAATACAAAGCTGCTCTACTCCAGCTTCTTCAATATAGAGAATGTGAAGCAAAGCAAAGCATAGTGTACAGAGTCATGGAAACCAGCACCTCAGGGTTCTCATGAGGACACACATCATGGAACAGTTTCATGGTCAAAGTCATGGTGCTATCAAACTGTTGACAACTTACATAACTTCATTGCTGCCCTGTTTCTGGCCTGGTCACGTTTCCTCCTGTAAAGCCCAATTCTGCTTTCTACGTAAACACAACATGCACTCGTTCTTACATCAGTTCCAATCCACTGTGATTTACGCTTTATAGTCATTTTAGATGTTTTCTTTTCATTCTGAAGGATTTTCAAACTTAAGAATTCCATAAGACTGTTAAGAGAATTTTTATAAGGCCTTTCCTAATTGATCTAACCAATCTTATTGAATCAATCTTGTTGAGCAACAGCTTTTAAAGATTTTAACATATCATTAATGGCGGAGACAGGTCTATATTATAATAGTTGAAATATTCATCTATGCATGTGAATTATTGAAGTCAGGGTATTTGAAAATGAATGCCAAACTTTTCTTCATAGTGGGGGAGGGAAGACCACTGAAATTGCCTGGACATGAGAGTTATTTTGAATTTCTAGAAGAGGTCACAGACTTTTCACATTTTGCCACATGTACTTTATCTTACCTCTTTCCCTAATTAACCTTTCTAAGCAGTTTGAGAAGTGTATTTTTGTCTCATACCCCTGGACACTTAATGCCTTTACTCTGCTATGAATTGTCTAGGATAGCACATCCTCTCCCATAACCCTGGAATATTCCTACATTCAGGAAACTAACATTGACATAATACTCTCCTCTAGTCTATAGCCTAATTTGGTAGTTGCCTGTTGTCTTAATCCATGCTTGATTTAAGTCTAGGCTCCCACAGTTTATACACTTATCACATCTATTTAGTCTCCTTTATAGTTGTAGAAAATTTTCAATTTGCTTACTTCTGAAATTTAGAGACAAAGACTGTGGCATTTCTCTGTGTGTGTGTTTGTGTGTGTGTGTGTGTGTGCGTGTGCGCATGTACACATATGTGCTGCTTCAATGGTGATAACATCTTCAGCTATTATGTCTAAAGCCAACATTTGCAAAGCACATTTTACCTCAAAAGCAACATTAGGAAGACATTGCAAGCAGAAATCAGATTCCAAATATGTGGTATCAGGCCTACAATACACAAATAGCTGTCGATGTGTCTGACATGCTTACCAAATTGTGTCAGTCTAAGAACTTGGCAGGCAGGAGGTGACTAGAACATGACAGCCTTTGAAGGAGGGGTCGTATCCATGGCCTCTTCACTGGCAGCCTGGGAGGTTGGTGGTGCAGACGCCCTCTGTGCCAGGATGGAGGATGGTGAGTGGTCCTTCACTGGCAGCATGGTAACCATGGGGGCATTGGGAAGAGAGGCTCTTTGCTGTCCAGGAGGGTTCCCAGATGCAGGCTGAGGGGTGGATGGTGGGACAATAGAATGGGACATATTGGGGTTGGGTTGGGAGAACTGAAGGGTTGGGGGGCCGGGGAGGACTGGTCCCTTTGCTGGCTGCCTATGCTGCCTATGGCCATGGACACTGCATTGTGGGCCAAGCTGTCACTGGACACAAAAGATTTGAAAATGACCACAATGGAAGGGGTGGTAGTGTCCATGGCCTTGTCTTCAGGCAGCACAGCGGGATTCTGGGAAAGGTGAGCCGATGACATGGCAATGAGGGTTGGAGGGGCGGAGTGTTGGCCCTGGGTATTGGGGTTGTGGGTGGAAGGGACAGGAGTGGGTCTTAGGAAGGAATGAGGAGAAGAAGGAAGAAGGGCAGCGGGAGGAGCAGCCAAAGGAAAGGAAACATGAGGAGGAGGAGGAAGAAGAGGAGGAGGAGGAAAAGGAGATGGAGGAGGAGAGGGAATAGGGAGAGGGTAAGGAGGGAGAGGAGGAGGAGGAGGATAAAAAGAAGAAAGGAGGAGAATCAATACACATGGGGGTTGGGGATTCAGTTCTGGAAGAGGTAGGATTGGAAGGGAAAGGGACCTGGGTATGAGGTGTGGGGAGGTGGGAACTGGGAGGTATCACAGGTCTTGACAGTTGTGTGGTTGGGTGAAACACATTAGGGGTAACTCCAACTTGGGGACTGGGGCTGAAGGGAGAAGGAGGTTTAGTGGGAAGAGGCAGAGGAATGAAAGTTGGGATTTTTCCCTCATCTTTATTACATGAGGGGGAAGGTGGAGGAATGGGTAGGTTCAGGGGCCCAGCAGGCTGGAATTCCAACTGCCTGCTAGCAAGGATGGTTGCTATGGGAAAGGGGTCAGTGGGTGGGGGGAGGGGGCCTGCATTCCAGGAAGGGCCTGCAGGTGGGGAGGATGAATGGACAGTGGTGGTGCAATACTCCAGATCCTCTCTTCTGCCCTGTGAGACTTCTGCCTCAGGCTCCACTTTGTTACTTTTGGCACTCTGAATCCTCCTCAGGGTGCCTTTTGTACATAAAAGTGGCCACTTTGCAGGTGGGGGCAGCCCATCCTGATGCCAGGCAATCAGTGATGGCAGGGCCACTGGCATGAGCTGTTTTCTTTTATTTGGCCTCCTGGAAGCAGCAGTTAGTGAGGGCCAACTCTGGGATAGAACACAGGTTGGCTTTAGGCCCTGCTCTCCCTGGATGGATGCTTGGGAGGCTGGAGAGGTGGGCGGATCCAGTTCACCTACAAGCTCCTGGGCCTACTTGTCCAGTGTTAAGCAGCCCTCAGCTTTAAGCAGGACAAGCACTCCTTGAGCAGGGCAGTGGGAGCTGCAGGTGACAGGGCTCCCATATGTCAAGTTCTTGGGAGACACCTGGGCCCTCTCTGGAATACTGTTTCTCTCTGTGGGCCAAGAACTGGGCTCTAGGGCACTGAGGTCTCCCTGAGTGTCGTACTCCTCCTCCTCCTCCTCCTCCTCCTCCTCCTCCTCCTCCTCCTCCTCCTCCTCCCCGTCCTCCTCCTCCTCCAGCTTCTCCTCCTCCCCCTCCTCCTCCTCCTCCAGCTTCTCCTCCTCCCCCTCCTCCTCCTCCTCCAGCTTCTCCTCCTCCCCCTCCTCCTCCTCCTCCAGCTTCTCCTCCTCCCCCTCCTCCTCCTCCTCCAGCTTCTCCTCCTCCCCCTCCTCCTCCTTCTCCAGCTTCTCCTCCTCCCCCTCCTCCTCCTTCTCCAGCTTCTCCTCCTCCCCCTCCTCCTCCTTCTCCAGCTTCTCCTCCTCCCCCTCCTCCTCCTTCTCCAGCTTCTCCTCCTCCCCCTCCTCCTCCTTCTCCTCCTCCCCCTCCTCCTCCTTCTCCTCCTCCCCCTCCTCCTTCACCTCCTTCACGTCCTCCTCCTTCACTTCCTTCACCTCCTCCTCCTCCTGGTGGATCTTGCCTTCTTCGAGCTGTTCCTGGGCCCTGAGCTCAGCATCCTTAGATGCACCAATAGGGCATCGAGCAGCTGTCATGGGCCCCTAAGCTTGGTGGATGAGCTGAGGAACTGAAGACAGGAGGAGTGGTCTGCGCCCAGGAGGGGGGATCCTTACTGCTGTTTAGGGTCCGAACATCTGCGAGTTCTTCCAGGATAGCACTGTTTTTTTTTGCGGAAGGACCCCCAGAACACCGGCAGCAGGATCCCCCGACAGAGGAGCAGGCCTCTGTCCCTGCCAGCAGCAGGAGGCCCCTGAGGTCGGGGATCCTGGAAGAAACTCCTGCTGGCAGGGCTGAGGGGAGAGGCAGGTGCAGCGGGGTGGTCCCTGTGAGGAGAGGGAGCCTCACGGGCAAGGCGGAGAGGAGTCTGACAGCCCAAGAGAGCCCTGTAGCATGGCCTGCAACCGCACTTGGTCAAAAGACTGCCCATTGAGGGCACCTTTGGCTCGTCACTAGGCAGAAGTCCACACTAGTCCAATGCTAGTCAGCACAGAGCAGCTTGGCTGAGAAGCCAGCTCCTCCTTGGACCAAAGGCTGAACTGGAGTTTAGCCTTTGTGACGTGTGGCTGGAACGCTTGACGCAGAAAGGACTTGAGCCAAGACAGTTGGTCAAAGGAAGGCTCCAGTGTGAAGAGACCCCCACCCCCAATTGGTCTGAGCTCAGGCTTCTCCCGACTCTGTGCTGCTTCTTCTCCCACACCCAGCATACAGTTATCCTCACTCTCCAGAGGGTCATTCTGAGGCTGCTTTCCTTTGGGTTACTTAGGAAGTCCTTCTACTTGGCTCCAAAAATATCTCCACAGTTCTACTGGACATGACTGTAGCCATCCAGAGTCAAACCACCATCAGTTGCCCCCAAATAGCTCTAGTCAATTTTTCCTCTATACTTTCCACCATACTATCAATTTAGAGAACCATTACAGTGGTCCCTGGAACTGTCCCACAGGATCCTTGAGCCAGTAATGGTGCCTGACTCTGGTATTATTTGAGGTAAAATATGTATATTTTGTTTGGGAGGAGTTCCCTCTCATCCTGACCAAAGCACATACACATCCTTCTCTCTATACCACATTGAAGGTGTGCAGTGTTCTTCCTGTTGCCTAGCGTTGCATTTTCCAGAGATCTCAGTCCATGTTTGGCTGACTGCATTGCTCTGGGGCTAAGTTGATGCAGAACATTTCATGTCTCAGAGGTGTCAGTTAATAGGCAGCCAGCTCCATGGCCCTGGGCCAGAGGTGAAGCAGAACAGTAGGATACAAGGACAGTTTGAAAGGCAGCTGCTCACCTCATGGCAGCCACAAAGCAGAGAATTAAGAAGGAACACCTGGGTTTTAGTCTTGATTTGGTCCCATCTCTTCTTTCTATGTACCAATTTCTCCCTTTTGGAATGGGAGAGGCACCACTTCCAAACTCATTCTATTAGATCAATATTACCCTGTTTCCAAAACTAGGCAAAGACACAACAAAGAAAGAAAATTTTAGATCAATATCTCTAATGAATACAGATGCAAAATTCTCTATAAAATTCTGGCAAATCAAATACAAAAACATCAAAAAGATCCTGTACCATGATCAAGTGGGATTAGTCCCAGGTATGCAAGGTTGGTTCAACATATGGAAATCAATAAATGTAATTCATCACATCAACCGACTCAAAGATATGAATCTTATGAAAAAGCATTTGTCAAAATATAGCACTCCTTGATGTTCAAAACACTAGATAAACTAGGGATAAGAGGAACATATGTCAACGTCCTAAAGGCTATCTATATTAAGCCTGAAACCAACACCATTCTAAATGGAGAAGAATTGAAGGCATTCCCTTTTAAAACTGAAACAAGTTGAGAATGCCCTCTTTTACCATTTCTATTCAATGTAGTCCTTGAAATACTCGCCAGAGCAATTAGACAGACAAAATAAATTAAAGAGATACATGTAGGAAAAGACGAACTTAAATTAGCACTATTTGCTGACAGTATAATTCTATACCTAGAAGACCCAAAACGCTCCACCAGAGTACTTCTAGAACTAATAAACAAATTCAAAAAAGAGGCAGGTTATAAAATTAACACCCAGAAATCAAAGGCATTTCTGTGTATCAGTGATGAATCCTCTGAGAAGAAAATGAGGAAAACTACCCCATTTACAGTAACCTCAAAAAAAAGATACTTGGTAATCAACTTAATGAAAGAGGTGAAACATCTGTAAAATGAAAACTACAGAACCCTAAACAAAGAAATCAAAGAATACCTTAGAAGATGGAAAGATCTACCTTGCTCTTGGATAGGCAGAATTAATATTATCAAAATGAGCATACTTCCAAATGCACTATACAGATTTAATGCAATTCTGATCAAAATCCCAATGGCATTTCTCATAGAAATAGTAAAAGTAATCATGAAATTGATCTGGAAAAATAAGAGACTCAGAATAGATAAAGGAATTCTTAGCAGGAAGAGTGAAGCAGGTGGCATCACTATACCAGACCTTGAACTATTCTACAGAGCAATAGTAACAAAAACAGCATGGTACTGGCACCAAAACAGACTGGTAGACCAATGGTACAGAATATAGGACACAGAGACCAATGCACAAATTATAATTATATTAGACAAAGGCACCAAAAATATGCATTGGAGAAAAGATAGCCTCTTCAACCAATGGTGTTGGAAAAACTGGAAATCCATAGGCAACAAAACAAAATTAAACCCCTGTCTCTCACCATGCACAAAACTCAACTCAAAATGGATCAAGGATTAGGAATACAACCAGAGACCCTGCTTCTAATAGAAGAAAATTAGGCTCTCGTCTCCATCATGTGGGATTACTCCCCAACTTCCTTAATAAGAGCCCTATAGCGCAACAATTAAAATCAAGACTCAATAAATGGAATGGACTCAAACTAAAAAGTTTCTTCTCAGCAAAAGAGACAATCTGTGAGGTGAATTGAGAGCCTACATCCTGGGAGCAAATTTTTACCCCTCACACATAGAGATAGATAGAGCATTAATCTCTGGGGTATATAAAGAACTCAAAAAACTAAGCACCAAAAAAAACCCTACAAATATTCCAATCAGCAAATAGGCCAAGGACATAAACAGACACTTCTCAGAAGAGGATAATCCATCAGTCACCAAATATATGAAATAATTTTCACCATCTCTAGCAAATCAAAACTACTCTGAGATACCATCTCAGTTCAGTCACAATGGCAGCTATTATGAAGACAAACAACAATAAGTTTTGTGAGGATGTGGGGGAAAAGGCACACTCATACACTGCTTGTGGGACTTCAAATTGGTGCATCCAATATGGAAAGCAGTATGGAGATTCCTAGGAAATCGGGGAATGGAACCACCATTTGACCCAGCTATCCCTCTCAGTCTATACCCAAAGACTTAAAAACAGGATACTCCAGAGACTCAGCCACATCAATGTTTATAGCAGCACAATTCACAATAGCTAAACTGTGGAGCCAACCTAGATGCCCTTCAGTGGATAATGGATGAAAAACAAATGTGGCAAACATACACAATGGAGTTTTACTCAGCAAGAAAGGAGAATAAATTCATGGTATTTGCAGTTCAATGGATAGCATTGGAGAAGACAATGCTAAGTGAAGTTAGCCAATCCCCCAAAACCAAATGCCAAATGTTTTCTCTGATATAAGGAGGCTGACATGTAGTGTGGTAGGGTGGGGGAACTTGGGAAGATTAGATGAATTCTAGTTTGGCCAGAGGGGTAGGAGGGAAAGGGAGGGGACAGGGGATTAGCAAGGATGGTGGAATGTGATAGGCCTCATTATCCAAAGTACATGTATGAAAAAATAAAAAAAAATCACACTGGGAATTAGATTTGATGGCATCAAATAAAGCAGTAAACAAAAGATGGACTATTGAAACATGATTATTGTATTAGAAAATCTGAAATGAAAGATCACCCTTCCTAGATCCCCAGAAATCCCAAGAACACTCCATAACTTCTATCCAAATTTGCTTCCCTAGAGAGAAAATAAATGTACATTCTCCATAAGAAGATACTCCACTCTTAATACTGTCAGGACAATACATTATTGGCCAGCCTCCAAGCATGCTTCGGAAATTTTGAGGGTTTATATACATTGGTTTGAAAAATACTTCAAAATCCTTTCATATAAGAGGTAGTCAATAAACCATGTTAAACGAACATGCCACTGAATCTGGGGATGGAAAAGAGGTTTCATTCCATGTCTAAATCCTGAAAGTTGCTATGGAAGCTTCTGGAAAGACCCTGTTAGAGGCCAAATTGCATATAAGTGAAAATGTCTTTGAGAGGAAAGGTTTTATTTTCAAACTCTAGAATTCATGATAGAGATCTAAGAATCAAGCCTCTGCTACCTAAATTGTCACAGAGAATTAGTGACAGCCTAAATCCTTGTGATTGTTTCATTTCAACTCTTCAGTTAAAATCCCAGATTATATTGGGATGGCATATTGAGTCCCACAAGCTTTATTTCTCACCACTTTTCGATATGAATGAAGAATTTTAAACATTTCAAACTTCTTGCACAGGAAAACAGTGTTTTTCAGGAATTTTTAAAAGAAATTAAATATTCTGTGCTTAGGAAACATCACTCTTCCCTCATGGTGAGTATCCTAGGGAAAGCCTCCAGCACATCTTTTCCCACTGGGCTACCTGCTTCCAGGCAACATCCCCATTGTATTAGGAATGAGCCCCTTTGAATAAGACTCTCCTACTGACCACCTCCCAATAGCTTAGTGCACTCTTGTAACGCAGGGTGATAACCTATCATGTCTTCTCATGATACTTTATGAGCTGTCCTGGAACTATTAGCACCCCATGTTTCTTAATCTTGACCATTCATGTGGCTCCAGCCAAACTTTGTCCTGCTGTTTCCTCATCTGCAAATAAGTCAAGTTACTTCTGTCCTCAGAGAATTAACATTTCCTATGGCTTCCATTCAGACTGCTCTTACTTCAGAAATGGACTTTTCCCTCAATCTTTTTAGGTCTTGTGTCAAATGTCCACCTGAGTTCTCAGCAATGTCACTGACCAACTTATCAAATGCCCTGTCTCTCCCTTTGTCCATACCTTGCTTAACTATTTTTATAGGACTTATTAGTATCTAACATTAGATTATATCTTTGTTCATTTTCTTTCTTCTTCAGCACAAGCAGCTGATTCATAAGAGGAAAGACAGTTTCTCTGTCCCCAAATGAAGTATTTACTCCTGGAGGAAGAATTCAGCCTCTGTGCAAAGACAGTCAAGCAAAGGAGTCTTGCCAACAGTGCAAGGTGTTTCTGGGAAACTGAGACAGCACATAGCTCTAGCCCCTAGGTCCAGGTTTTATAGAATCCTCTTTGAGGAAACAAGTGAATATAGGTTGTTACACATTGCCTAATGTGAGAAATACACAAATGGGGGAAAGCCAGTTCCTGAAGCAGACCCTTGTTCTTTCACAATAAAAAAAATCAAGGGGTTTCACCACGAACCTCAAAATGCTTTGATTGACTCATGAATAATACTTTCAATTTGTCATTACTTATTTCTATGCTTTTTACAATCATAAAATGCTTTTAAATAGAAAATGAATTTGTGAGTATGTGAAAGTTATTGATTATCTCTTGAATAGAAGTGGACTTAATGCACTTAAATCCCTTAAAAATTTTGAAGCATCCTACTATGTTTCCTAAGGGGACGGGGTTGGATAACTGAAAATAGGACAACCCAGGGTTTATGTAATGATCTAAAGGAAACCCTAATGTCTGTGCTTCTTCTAGCCCATCATTCTAACATTATTTCTCAAAAGGGTGATCTATGACCACTGAGCATCCTGAAACTTTTCAGGGAGTCCATAAGATTGCCATGGTAATTTCATGATATCACCAAAGTCTTGTTTACTTCTTTTATTGTTTTTGACATAAGCTTACACTGGCATTCACCAGAGGCTACTTGGTTTGTGAAATGTAGAAGCAGATATGAAAATGTAGGTATCTTCTATTCAGCCAAACGTAAGAGATATTTGCAAATATGAAAAACAATATCACTCTCCTCACTGAATAGTTTTGTCTTGGAAATGCAATTTTGGGGGAGTTTGTGTGGCTTGCACTCTAGTAATTGAACCCAGAACCTCACCCATGCGCAGTATGTGCTCCAAAACTGGGTTTTACCTTTAGCCCCAGAAAATGTACTTGTATTAAAAAAAAAACATTAGTTGATAGACATATAATGAATATGTCATTGTCATTTTAAATGAACTAATAATTAACAAATTACTGTCATATTTAACAACTTCTGAATTTTAATTTCTAATAAAATAAATATCTATAGATAATCTTCATGTAAGCAAAGATTTGAGTGCTGAATAACTTTTAAAAGCAGAAGGAAGGTCACAAATTTTAAGAACTACTGTTCTAAGACATTAAGCTGTCAACAGATACACTCTTAGTGAATATTTTATAAATTAAACTTTAAAACAATGAAGACGTAGTGATACTTTGATAATTTTCATTAGCTGATTAATTTTAATTAGCTATATTTCTCTGGACTCCAAGATAATTGTGATTCATTTTTGTATTCATTATGTCTTCCTCTTTCAACAAAGGTTTTTACTATTTGACATTTGTTTTAGCTTGTCTGTACATACAGTTAAATAAAGTCTTGCAGATATGAAACCATGGAAATCAGTGGAAATTTTTCTGTCCTAGAATTGTGGCAATGAGCACAGGGTCCTGAACTGAACTGCCTAGATTTATTCAACCCTTGGGTTTCCTTAAATTATTGGTTATATTACTAGTTCAATCAAAATTCCAGTAATATGATTACATAACTTCATACTTACAAAGAATCCAGATTAGCACTAGATACAATTAACAAATGTTAGTTACCCTTATATAGCTAACTTCGTAACATTAGCTATCATTATATTCGATACTGAGAATAGCATCAAAATAAGACTGGGAATTCTGGAGGGAAAGGGCTATTAAAAACTTAGGAAGTATTGATGAATCAAAGGAATTAGGAATTGGATAGTAAATTAAATCTTCAAATGAGTCAGTTTTCTTTTCTGAGAAATCCTTTATGTTTTCATCCAAGAGTGAAGTTCCCCTTCTGGTACATGAACTAATAAGAATATAATAAGGCTTCATTATGCAGTTTAAATATATGCCTCAACAAAGAGAACAAAGACTGCATGTTATGAAGACTAGTAATTATAGAAAAGGCAATCTGTTAGCTCCCAAGTATATCATCTCCTAATGACATCGTTTTCCAAGCCGGGACACCATATTTAAAATGATATTGCTAAAGGATAAAAGTCCTGATATAGCATCCTGAGAATCAATGAAAACCAGCCTTATAAAAGACAGTCTGTTGAGACATGTTCTCATTGTTTGCACTAGGACAACAGTAGGAATCATTTTAAATAAAATTTTATCCTAGATCTTACAAAATATTCTTATACCTGCATTGTGACTATGATGACCTGTGAAATGATAGCTTTTGCAATTTCTTTTTTTCATCATGGAAAACTGAACCCAGCACCTCATGCATGTTAGGTCAGCAATCTACCAATGAGCTATATCCCCAGCACAGGTGATTTTTAATCCTAATCAGTATATGCAGATGTTTATATTGAATATCTCTTCATATTAAAATTAGAGTCACTAAATATATTTTTTTGAGTATCAGAATTAGGTCCAATGTAAGAATACACTTTCAAATATCTGGTTTGGCCAATCATGTTTGAGGTGGTGAGTGCCCCACCATTGGCTGCATAAAACAAAAGTCTACATATCTTCATTAGAAAGAAATTTAAAATCTCACAGATTCATTTAATTCTGCTCTTTACTCTTTCCATTAATGTTCACAAACAAATCCACTGCCCTTCTTTTGCCCATGTCAGAAAAACATTTCATATGCTGAACAACTCTCATTCAATTATTCAACAAGTTGGCTCTCTGAAATTACTCTCCCTAGATACCATTTTCATTCTATGATATTATTCTACTCAAAAAAAGAAAAGAAAAGAAAAGAAAAGGTCACTGAACCATTAAGTTACTATTTTTGACAAGGGTCTACCCTGTTTGGTCAGGCCACTATGGTCCTACAAATGTCCAAGGTTGAAATTGAAATATCTTGGTTATTTTGTATCATGAGTTCACCCTCTTTGAAAACTGAAACCACAGATTGTGCCTCTCTCTTCTTTTCTCCTCTTATGCCTCTTTTCTGCACCATGTATTGTTTTTCCTTGTAAGAACATGCTTAAAGCATCACAGTGAACTATAATTTGTTGATTATTTCCTTATTTGAGTCATCTAATAAAACCTCCTATTCTGCTCGCTGGATATGACCTCTTGCATTTAAAACTCTCTCAACCTAACTAGATTGATCCTAAATAGCTGGGTTTGCCTTGATATAGTCATTGTAAAACAATGTATCTGTCACTATGTTAGCACATTAAGAATGGAGGATGGATGAAGAGACAGAGAACAAGGGAACAATGACCAAAAAAGTGACTCATCCTATGTTAAAACACAGCAAATTACAAGTGCTTATTATTTAAATGAACCTTTGACTCCAAAATATGATATAACCATTAAATTTTCAATTATATCTATGGTCTAATAGACATACTGTTATATAAACTATGATACTCTAGCACTATCCCCTACAAAACATTTGTATAATAACCACAAATTCCATTTTTAAAATTCAATATTTTAAGTAATGATTTATTTTTTGTCATTTCTACAAATGTTACTACAGGGGAAAATGAGACCCAAAAAGATAAATTGTACAAATTAAACTAGAATCATCTCTCCTATGCTAGACGATGCATTTATAAAGCCACATAAAAATATGAATCATCTTTATCGCAATCATTACAAGAATTACTACTAGTAGTCTTGCTTTAAGTAAGAAAATAAATTGCTTTGCCCAAAATTTAATCCAACTATTTCTTTACATAATAACTAAAGTGAGCAGCATTTTAAATGCTAGAGGGCAGCCGAGGACCCTAAACTCTTTGCAGGGAACAATTGACATGTTTATCATTACAAAATTTCTAAATTGAGAGTATAATTAGACTAAGTTGCTTTAGAGGCTTGTTTTGATTTACCTGACCTACCAAATTAAGTCAAAAATCAAATAATTTTTGGCAGGGACAAATAATCCCATGCCTAAGAATACACTGTTTCATAACTCACTAGAGGAGACATTTTTAGGTAGCAGTAAATAACAGAGACACTGTATATATCAGTAATAATACTCATCATAACAAGAGTTTCTATTTTCCAAGGCTCATGACATTTTATCTCTTGGTTTTCTATTTCATAAGAATTAAATTATCTTCTGTTGTTTCCTTGTTTACATACCTTTTTTTTTCTTCATTCAGAGTACTGCCTTTTGGATATTGTTCTAGTAATTTACACTTTGTGTGCTTTTGAGGAAGATTCAGGAAAAGGAAACAAAACACACACAAAATTCCTTTCCTTTTTTGATATCTGTAAAATGTTGTTAGAGGAGACATATTTATTTTTAAAATTAAATCTTGGGATTATAGGAGTTCATTCACCAATGTTGCGGATTTATCTCAGTAACATATAATAGTAACTTGGACTCAAAAAACCACAAGGCTTGAAAAAGTATGAAGATGCACGAGGTTGATAATTTTTTAACTGTTAAATTTTAAAAATTTAGATATATGCAGCATTTTTAAGTCTATCATCTAAAAGTAAATCTAATGCTAGTAAGTGACATATGTAAGAGAGGTCTTCCAAGTCTTTCAAGAAAAACCTATGGTTTCATTTTCTACTGGAAAAGAAAATCTTAGACTATGCCATTTGTGCATTATTGGCTCTGCTATCAGTCTTTTCCTATTTGACACAAATTCCATAGTATCACTTTATAACCTATTATTAAAACCCATCAATTTGTGTCAATCCTTTGCTTTAAAATAAGCCAGCTCTTTAAGTACAGAATACATTTTTATAATAGCAATAATACCCTTCTTATCCTGACCTTAACTAGCTTTAAGTGCCTTGTTTACTTTCCCAATCCTATGGAGTTCAACTTCTAGGCCTTTTCTTAATTGACAATACTCTTCAATACTGTTCTTTCTGTTGGAATGCTCTTAATTTCTAATATGTGTGATATATTCCTAAGCATTTGAGAAAACATTTGACCTGGAATTGACCTGGAATATAGCAATTTTCTGAGACCCCATGATTCCATAAGAATAAAAAATAACTTTGGTAAAAGTCTTTTCCTTATTATTGTAACTCTTACCTGGAATGAATAAGTGACCAGTTAACACTCTATGTCTTGTGTTTTCTTGACACCCAAGGCATATTATAGCAAGGGAGTTGCTGTAACCTCATTTGTTTTTGTTAGCTATAAAGCTTCAGACCACTCAGATATCATTTCAGAAGCACAAATTCTAGGATGATTAGATGGTTGTCTCCCTGGATGATCATCCTTAGGTTGGCCTGAATAAACTCTTTATTCTCATACTCAGCATGCCTCACCTTGCCTTTCAGTTTGACACATCCATCAAAGCCTGGATGATAGTTAATCTTGGATGTCAACTTGACTCAATTGAGAGATGCCTAAAGATTGGTAAAGCACCGTTTTGGGTGCTTATCTGAGGGTGTATCCAGAGAAGATTGTCATGGGGAGCAGCGAACTCTGTGCAAAGCCCCCCCCCCCACAGTGTATGGCACTATTCAGTGGGCTGGGAGCCTGGATGGAACAAAAAGCAGAAGAGGAGGAAACAGACTAGGGAGCATTTGTTGTGTGTTGCTGCTGCTGTGGTCCATGGATGGACGTCAGATTCCAGATTCTTCAGCCTTTGAATGCAGACATGCCCTAGTGACTTTCCAAGGAGGTTCCAAGTCTTCAGTCTCAAACTGAGGCTGCATCACTCATTCCTCTTGTTTTGAGACTCCAGCTTCTTGGCCTGGAAGCTACTGGGTCCTCTGGCTTTGCAGTCCACAGATGGCCACTGGGGACTATCCACAATCATAGGAGGCATCTAATAAATCCCATTTTCTAATACTACAGCTCAATATAAATACAACTTCCTCTGTGAAATCATTACCTACTTCAAGGAGGAGTAGATTATTTCCTCCCTATTTTCTAAACAGATATTTATTCATAAATATTATATCAGGCATCAAATTAGTTTATAAAAATTACACAAAAAATAATGTGGTATATTGATGATAAATTACCATCTAGATTTGGACCCTGTGACCTCACAGGTTTTTACATCAGATGATGGATATGTAAGTCCCCAGCCCATTATATGTGTATATGAATGTGTTATAAGCCTTCTATGTCTCAATATGAAATGATAACCTAAAGATACACTTAAAATATAAAAAGCGTATTAATTATAAATGAAATAAAGAATGCACAAGATGGGTTATACCTATGACTTGATATTATATGCTTAAAGTCAATCTCTATAAACATTCCATATTCCATGGGCTGGGGTTGTAGCTCAGTGGTAGAGTGCTTGCCTAGCACATGTGCAACACTGGGTTTGATCCTCAGGATCACATAAAAATAAATAAATGGAATAAAGGAGTTATGTCAATGTTCATTTTTAGAAATGTATATTTTAAAAGACTCCATATATTTTCAATATTGCTGCAGAAATTAAAAATGTATCATTCTTAATGACTTTTAAATGGCTTCTTTTATAATTGGTAAGAATGAGCCTTTGTTGACAATTCTAAATCTTTGTTAAAAATATTTCTGTTCATTTTTACATTTTACCTTTTTTATTTTCAAAACCTATGATTTTGAATAACAGGAAGGGATAAGCTATAAATCTAATAAAATATGTTTCTAGCTGGAGGAGTTCTGGTAATTTCCAAGATTACACCTCCACAGGTGACATGTTAAAATGAACCATAAAAGAAGTGCAAAAATAGGAATAAAACAGAGAAGATAAAACCCAACCCCTACATTCCCTACCACTAGTAATGAATAAGTCAACAAATTCAAAGTAATCAGGGGAAAAGAAAAACTAAAATAAGCCCCGTCTTCAAACTAAGCAGATTGAAGGGTTACATGCAGAAATTACTGCTAATTTATATATTCAAGATGATTTCTTTCACAGATCCAGATTGTTGTATACTCTTTGTGCAAATTATTTGAATGTGTCTTTCCTAAACAGTTTAGGAAATTGCTACTCTGATGGGGATTGCTAACTTGCATGGGCAGCATAAATATATTTTCTGCACAAATTATCTATGTATTAGAGTCACATTATATAAGCCAATTTTACTCAAAATAAATATCAGAGATCAGATTTTGGTTTCTGCAATAATTTTATTCTAACTGAAAAGCTACAGAGTTTGGTTCATAATCACTGAGTAGTCCTGGTTAGAGCAGCTGTACTCATTATCTAAACACACAGGTCTAGACCAGCGAATCTCAAGTATATTTCTGGCTTAGGTGATTTAGAGGCTGTGTTAAGTAGGCAAATTTTCTGAATCATTTATGATAAAATGTCCTTACAAACAGTATTGCAAACAGGGCCAAAATGAATGTGCACTCACATGTGTGTCCTCTACAGCATTTCAAATTGGTGGCTTGTAAACCATTTAGAGAACACATCCAATCCCAAATGGCTCCTTAATTTTCTCAAGAAATTACTTTAAATCCTCAAACATTAACCAATGATAAGCTATATTGGCAAAGATATATGTGATTGATTAAAATTGATGTTTATAGCAGGTGGCCAAATTACATAAACCTGCTCTGCTATGAAAAAACACCAATCATAAACATAACCTGCCATTTTAAGGAAATAGTTGGATCCAATCTACTAGCTGTTGCTTTTTAAAATTTTTTTAACATTTATCTGACTATGCCCTACCAATATGCTAATATCCATCTGGGACATAATCCAAAAAAAAAAATCCAAAGCTGCCCAATGGAATGATTATCCAACTCTCACTCCCCCAAAATAGTAGGTGAAAACACTCATAAAGTCATATTTTTCTCCTTTTTGTGTGTTTAATTTTACACTATTTAAGGAACTTTGAGGAAAATGTCACTATGGCCACAAGAAACATCCAAGCTGTCTTTATACTCTACTTGGATCTATTAAGCACTTGGTAAGATGGTGAATAAATAGTTTAAAGGGGAGAAAGCTCATATAGGTCTGGTAACAGGTCCCTATCTTATCAGAAAGGTAGAATATGGGACTTCAGGGAGAATTTGAACTGACTCCAAAATTCAAAGGTTTTATAAGCAACATAGATAGTTGAGCTGACTTTGGACCTCAGGAGATGTCCACGATTAAGTGATGGAGGTTAAAGAAGTCAATGCTGGTTTACAAATATGTCCACCAATAAACTTGTACTACCTTCTGACATTTCAGTTCCACAATGTAATGGCCCTTACAAAGGGCGAGAAAGGAAATCTTCCTAATAGTCAGAACCACATTCATTTTCTTTTCTTTTCCTTAAAAGACCTACAAAATGGACAGTGGATGATGATTTTCCCATTTCTCAGAATTTTGAAAGTAACAAAAACTGAGGCATTGATAACAAGTTCTGAATAAGAAGCAACAAACTTCTGGAAATGGCAAAAGTCTGAAAGTATTTGTGTTCTAAGTTAGTGCCCAACTGCAAAGCCTTTTCTCAGTAGCAAAGTAAAGCTGACAACCTTTTCTGTGAACATCAGTCAACCTTTTTCCAGTCACTTCAGTTTGAACAATGGGTTCATACACAAGACAGTCAAGGAATCAGATAAAGAAGCTAGACCTGTGGGCATAAAGGATAGTTTTCCCTTCAACAAGACTATTCCAGCTTCCACTGTTGTTAAAAACATCACATGCCATCAGTGGTGATTGATACTGGCTCCTTGTGGCTCCATTCCCACTGGGATCTGCTCCCATGTTGCCTATTTCCATGATGGAAGAAGGAACATCCTTCACCAGAACAAACACAGTAGATATAAATTGCCTTCCTTGAGTGCTCTGCTTTTTCAATAACTACTAACCATAGGCTAATAGTTATTATGGTTCTCTATAATGATACCTACTCAACCTAGCTTCTGGCCAAAGAACACATTACCAGCAAGGAATGAGGGAGAGGTTCACACATCTTATCCCATACCACATCGCCTCAGGTTGGCTTGCTTGAGATAGCAGTGAAATATCCTATTAAAGAGTTATAGTGCTGGCTAAGTATTAATAATACCTCATTAGGGATGTACTGTCCTACAAGATTTGATGTATTTTCTGAACCAGCAACAAATATGATACTACCTTTTCCCATAGCCAGAATACATGCATCAGGGAACCAAGAGGTGGGGATGGACATGGTTCTTCTCTCCTGCAATCCTTAAGGGCCAGTCACAAAGCTTTGCATCCTGTTTTCCCCTTTTGGCTCTGTAGGTTTAGAGGACTGAATTTCTAAAAACTAACAATGAGTCCATTGAACTTGCCTAGTCACTTTGAATTCTTTATACCTTCAAGGAAATAGACAAAGGATTTGCATACTAACTGGAGAGAATTATACTGATTATCAAAGAGAATAAAGAGTTGTGGCCACTTGATAAAGGCACGAAGGATTCAAGGAATTCACTGAGTTGCTTCCTAGTACTCATATAGCTAATGAAAATGTTAACAAAGGAGAAAGAAAGCAGTCCAATGAAGGTAAAGCTCTAATAACTCCAGCCCTTAAAAAAAAAAGATTTGCATTACATCTTTAGATAAAAAAATGATGATGAGACAAGGTATTTACTGAAGACAAAAGGAATGCATAGTGAGAAAGTGAATTCAAAATACTAATTGTGGGGCTGGCGTTGTGGCTCAGCAGTAGAGTGCTTGCCTAGCATGTGCAAGGCCCTGGGTTTGATCCTCAGTCCCATGTAAAAATAAATTAAAAAATAAAGAAATTGTGTACAGCTACAACTAAAAAAACAAATATTTTAAAAATTACTAATATGGCTCTTTATTTATTTGTATGAATAAGGCATGTAGTAATTAGGCGTATTTCTTTCTTTACTTTATATATCAACCCATCAATCCATTTTTTGCAAACCATTCTCTTCTAATGATGCATAATAGTAAAATTGGCCTTATAATTCAGCCTAAAAGTTACACAATATTAATGGAGAATTGGAACCAAGTCCAGAAAAAGAATGAATATCGCTCAGAGATAGATCAGTGGCTCACAGAACTTTGTATCCACCCCTCTGTGGAGAGGGTAAACTGGATGGCTATATAATGCAGAGTTATAATATCCTGTGAAAGATGAATTTGGGTGGTTGTTTTTGAAGCTCAAATATGCACAGAAGAGAGTCTATGGATTCTGAGTTGACAAAATTTGGACCAGTTCAGATTTAAGCTCAAGCTGACATCATTACTTTCCCTCTCACATATTTTTGTGTGCTTCAAAGGAGAGAAACTTGAAAATCCATTTCCCAGAGCTCTTTTAACTGGATGGTTACAGAATTAGTCTGCAAATGACCAACAGGCATTATGATGCAGAAGGAAGTAAAAAAAAAATTGCTTTGTGGCAAAATTTTTAAAAATGCAAAAGAAGACAGGAGCTTCAATGTGAGAGGGCTTCCAAATCATTCACTTCAGGAGCTTCAGGCAACATGAACATTAGAGATTTCTGAGATTCAAAGTAGCATCCTGGTGAACATGAGGATCCTCTTTGGGACACTGGCCTCTGATATCAGCAGATAGGTTTCCCTGGCCTTTATCCCCACCCTTACTATGGCTACACCTGTAATTTCTTGATCCTAACCCCTACTATTTGAATATTCAGAGTGGCTTCTGGCATCTGGACTGAAATCTACTTTTTTTGGTTGTTGTGGCCAAAAGATCTGACAAGAACAATTAGAAAAGGAAAAGTTTAATTGGTGCTCAAGGTTTCAGAGCTCTCAGTGCATAGATGATTGGCTTCATTCCTCAGGGCCTTAGATGAGGCAGAACAACATGGCAGAAGTGGATGAAAGTTTCCCTGCATTTCACCAGGAATTAGAGAGTGAGTGAGTGAGGGAGGGAGGGAGGGAGGGAGAGAGCTCCATTCTTCAGATACAAAACATATACCCCCAAAATATATCCCCAATGACCCTTCCTCTCCCAACACACCCTACCTGACTACTGCCACTACTCAGTTAATTCTGTATCATCAGATAATTTAGTGATTGGTTAAGGCTTTCATAACCCAATCATTTCACCTCTAAACCCTGCACTGTCCCACTCATGAACTTTTGGTGGACACCTCATATTTAAACCATACATCTACCAATGGGAAAAAAATGCTATAAATTTAAAATGGCCCAAGTCTTATTTTAGACAATTTTAAATGGAAAACAAACAACATCAAAAACTACATCAATGTTGGTCCTGGTGAAGTCCTAGATCAGGACTTCACGCTATGCAAATTGTCTTCCTCAAGCCTGTGCATATGATGTTGAAAGGGTGTTGAATTTATTCAAAATAACTACTTTTCTCTTGTTACACTTTTTAATAGAAAATGAAGGGAAAACAGTTCACACAAGCATGAACTCAAAATCTTTAATCCAATGTCTGAACCCCTTCACAGTTCCTATTCACAAGGCAAGATAATCCTCTACAGATATCTCCACAGACTCCAGTGTTAATCTCAGAAAATTCATTATTAGTTAGATGGTATTACATTTAGTCTAACAACATATTTACTCTAACAACAACTGAAATATTTTATGAATTACCCATCATCTGAATTTATTTAAAATATGGCATTTAGTATGAGGTGATATTAAATAATGACTGAGACTGTGGGAAAGGAGAAAAAAATTCCAGTTATTTGGGCCCCAAAACATTTCATGCCAGTGACCCTAATTAAGGTTTTTATTTTAAAATTAGTCCTAAAATTAATGCTGATTTAGAACAGATTCTTATGCCTCCATGATTAAGGATAATACCTCCATGGGCAATCTGAACACGGGCTGATATCTAAGTATTAAAAATTCAATACAAAAGTCCTTTATGTTTGTGATTTTACATTTAGTTTTAAAGAGATTATCCCTGCTTAAAAGAAAATACTTGTGAGTGCCAAAAAGAAATGTTATGTGGTTAAATGTTCCTAGTTAAAGCATTTAGATATTTAATTGTTACAGAGAACCCATCATTCAAATCACTGAGTATTTATTCCCATTACATGTCTTAAAAACAAGACTAAGTTAAAGAAGTTATTCATTAAAGATCTATTTAGTCTATAAGCAGTAAATGAAGGGCTGGGGTTATGGCTCAGCAGTAGATTGCTCACCACATACATACAAGGCCTTGGGTTTGATCCTTAGCACTACATAATAAAAATGAATAAATAAATTAATCAATTAAAGTTATTGTGTCCAAATACAACTACAAAAAATAAATATTTTTGCTAAAAGAAGAAGTATATGAAGCTTTTCAAACTAAAAATAATCCTGGTCTCTTGCTATGTTTTCAGCAAGATGGCAAATGACATGCGATATGGGAAGAGCTAGACAGCCAGAGTGAACTCACTGTGTCATTTGGCACAGAGTCAAAAAATCTATCAAAAAATTCTATCAAGCTTCACGACTTTCTGCTATACAATGTGACACCTACATCTACTAGTTACATCATCTTTAGATTTCAGATAAGTTTTACTGTTGACATGTTCTTCTTAGCATCAAGTGACAAGAGAAAGTGTCCAGTAAAAGTCCTGTACTGCAAGCACACCAGAGGCAGGACAACCTAATCTACACCCAAGGAAGCATTTGGGTCAACTGATAAAAATGTAGCTAATGGCAACCAATCATGTGAGGCAGTTTCACAGATGGCAGAGTGCCTGAAATGATTCCATAACTCGGCACAGTTCAGCCTGAAACATGCAGTGACAAGGAGAAGAGCCAGAATAACAGCAGAGCAACCATCACTGTCAGAGATAGTGCAGAGGAGAAAATGTGAATTTGAGAAAGAACGAATAAAATTGCAATCAGCAAATATCTCTAAGAAGTAGTATTTCCTAAAGGACAGAAAGCAGAGTGGGGAAGAGAAATGCTGAATATTTTTAGGCAATACCCTTAAGTCCTTTAAAATATAATGTGATTTCATGAGAAAATAATGATAACTGCCATTTGTTGACATTTAACTATATGCCGGGCATTGTATTGGGCCTATTATTTCATTATCTTTTTCTATCCTTGGAAGATCCAACACCTGAAGACACCCGTTATTATCATTTTGTACATGAAGACACTATGGTTTGAAAGCTAAGTGACTTGTCCAAATCACAACCAGCAAGAGTCAACATTTGATTCCAAATCCACCTGGCTTGCCGTCCAACCTCTCTTCTCATTGAAAACTGTGTGAACCCTATACTTAACAGTGTATATATACATATGTAAATACACTTAAACATAGACCAGTCATATGTACATATTCTCACAGTATCATTCATACACATATCTTAGGGCATTGTGACCACTGTGCTCAGCACTGTGAGGATAAAAACTAGACCATCTCTGTATTGGCTCATTTACTACTTTGAAAATCTGAGAAGGCATTAAAAATCATGAAGAAAGGGGCACATATTTAAGAGATAAATTGCAATAGGTTAGGTTAGAATATGCAAAACATTTGTAAACCTTTTCAGGGACTTTCATAATATTGCAGCCTTTTCCCTAGAGAAGGCAAATACTACATAAAATTATAAAGTGTAGAAATCAAGAAAGGAATTTGTAAATTTCTTTTATAGGAAAAAGTATCAGTATTCAGTAAAATTGTAGTATCTCAAAGGTAATTTTAAAATTCTTTGATATTATTGCCCCATAATAAGTAGCCTTTGGGAGTATTGCAGAGGAGAGATGGGAAAGCACATAGTAACTATCCAAATTATTCATGAACTGAAGTTTGAGTTCCCAGATAAAGAGCTAAAATATATGTACATGTTTCCAATAAAGAAACTTCCAGAGGTTGGTAAATACTGTTATTGTGTTTACCTGCAATTTGAAACTAAAAATGGAGGCATCTACAATGTATTCAAGATGATAATGAAATCATAAACTACCACTTTATTTGCCCACCTTAGTCAGCTCTCCTTTTAAAAATCTCTTCCATGCTCAACTTTAGTTCATGAAATCTAGGATAACTTTCCCTGTTAACATAAAGAGAAAAATCATGTTGATAAAGGGTTTCTGTGTCTGTAGGTGACATGAGAGCAAACCAGGATCTTCTCAGTACCTGCCAAGCTTCAGCAACTCCATAGCCTTCTTTGTATCCCGTTGTTCTCTAAACTAAGGGAATTGGATTAGGGTACATGTACAAATTTTCCAGGCCTTTCTTTTATGATTTTGGGCATTGAGCTGTTAACCAAGGATGACTTCAGAAAGTAGCTTTCCATGGGAATGTCATGTCCATGTCATGTACCTTAATTTCAGTTCTGGGTTATTTTGTTTTGATAGTGAACTGCATCACTTTTGTAACAGAAACATCAATATGTATTTGTTTAAACTGATATTGTGATAACTGACATGATGGAATTCTGTTACTTTGAAACCTCACATGGAAACTACCCTCTAGGTGTGTTCTAGAAATAATGCCCTGTCCATACATTTTAAATACCTGGCAATATCCTCTTTTCCTCTTTTAACAGGGGGGATCAGTTTCATTGGTCCTTTTCAATGAGGTAAATAAATACCTCATTCTTTCCAATCTCTCCTTTTATTTCCCAAATTTATTTTATATATTTTAACAAGTGACTTTGCTGAGCCTCTTACACACTATGTGACCAAACTCAGTGTGACTTGAAAGTCTGAAAAGAAAGCTCTTGCATTTCCCTTTTGATCATTTGAAGAGTATGTCAATCTCTTTCTTATTTTAGCAAGAATAAGTCTGGTCACCACTGCCAGGTGATTATCAAATTTCTCTTGCTTTTGCAATAAGCGTTTGAGATTTCAGCTAACTGAGGGAAGGCTCCCTGAGACTCTTGTAGCAGCTGGATTCCCTGAATTATCTTCATCTGGCCCACATCTCAGTACCTCAATTGAGCTAAGGCCTCACAGCTAGATTATAACATTGCCTTTGTGTAACATGAAAAAGTTTTGTATTTGTCTGTCAAATGTAAATTTACCAAGTCTGCCATCTACCAGATAGTTTTGAGGAAAGAATGCTTTTGGAGGTGGTCTCGAGCTTTGAAGCAGCAGAGGTTTTTTGTTAGTGTTGTTGTTTTATTTTCAAGCCACTAATTTAATCCATTCCTTTAAAAAGATCTGTTTTTCAGGTCTAGAACACTTAGTCTAGAAATTTCCTTTGTAATGGTCTCCATGTTGACAAACTATACCATAAACCCTGTTTACCATAATACATATTATTTTAAAGAGTAATGCAGAATTTGGATAAATAACACCAGACTATGGCCCCAGTTCCCACCTAGCACAGTAACCAGAAAACCAACTCCTTTGGGTGGTTCAGTGGAATATGACTAAACGAGAGACAGGTACCTAGGGAAGAGCCCCTCCCTCACGTGCTTCCCCATCACTCTCCTCCCCTGTGGCCTTATGATAGCAACTGCTCTTACCTCTGTTCTGCTAACCTACCACCTCTGCAGACCTGCTCTTCAATACTGATTTTACCTCTCATCGAATTACAAGCACACTGTTTAGAAGGACTTCATCATAGCCAATCACACTGAGGATGTTCTCTAATGTAAGGGTTATTTTAATCACTGTATTTATTTGTCAGGGCTGCCATGAAACAAACTACCACAAACTTCTTTCCTTAAAATCACTGAAATTTATTTCCTTACAGTTGTGAAATGAAGATGTCATAAATCAACATGTCACAGGCTACAGTCCCCAAGTCCCTGGTGTCCTGATTCACTTCTTCCACCTTTGGTGACTCCCAGCACATCTTGGCTTGGGAGCTCATCATTCCAATCTTTGCCTCTATCATCAGACCACTGCCTCCTCTTCTGTTTGGCTTCTTGTTGGTAGGTCTGCATGGAATCTCCCTCTGCCTCTATTTGATAAGGACTCTTGCGACAGTATTAGAGTCCACCCAGGTAATCCAAGGTAATCTTTTCATCTCAAAATTTAGTCCATCTGCAAATGAACCTTTTTTCCAAATAAGGTTAAAATATAAAAATTCCAGAGCTTAGGACTTGATATTTGGTGCAGGAATTATTCAACCTACTACAGTTCAACAGAAGTTCAGGGCCATAAAAATTTTAGCTCTTAGGATCCTTAGGCAAAAAAAAAAAAAAAAAAAAAAAAACAATTGACCTCCATGTTCACATATATCACACTATAAACTGTACTCTTTAATATTCCTTATTAACTATGAATATTTGTCCCAAGATGGGACATTTATCCTGTGAAATCCTCTACAAAGTGATCTCTGTATTTTATGTCATACCCACATCCTACTTATTATCTGAAACACTCATTTGTATATTGAAAACGATAGTTATTTTCAGACAGGCAGGGTATCTGACTGGGAATACTAGAGGTAGCATTCTTTTCTTCATCAACTATTTCTTGAGTTCCCTACACTGTACCAACATCTCTTAGAGAAACTACCTTTAATGCCCAAACCCCTTACTTTCAATTTACCAACGTGTCCTAGGGATTCTTAGGAGAACATTCTGGTAGCCTGTTTTACCAGCAAAGTCCTCAGTGGAGACACACATATATGTAGTGAGATGGAGCCAAGTCTCTGAGAGATGAGGCCCACTTGATGTACACCCCCTTGACATCCCCAAGTTTTGGGACATTAAATATATTACTGGAAAGTCCTAACAGAATTCCTTCAGGAAAGTATAAAGTCAGCCAGGGTGTCAGTGAGCAAATGAAGGTAGAATGGAATGATTTACATCTCCATCCCAGATTATATTCAGATAAGGAGGTTCCATAATCAATAGTTGACTATGGTGGGGGCTGAATTCCTAAGAAGAATAAACTAAAATCTTCTAAGTCTACAAAAAACCCACTCTACTCTGAAGATTCAAAAAGTAGCACAAAGACTTTATTTTCAGACAGGCAGGGTATCTGAATGACAAGGTAGTTGGGCAGGGAGCCATGTGAAGGAAATCTTCCTGAAGAGAAGTCAGGAATCACATTGAGCCAGAAAAAATTAAGCTTATTATTTTAATTATAAATTGAATGTATACTTGTTGTAGATTACTTGGAAATGCATTCTAAAAGACTAAAATGAAGCAAATACCTTATTACTTAATTCTTTTATGGATATTGATTATTACATAGTATATAGTCCTAGATATAGAAATACTAGAAAAGGAAAAATAACACTTCTAAGACTCCTGACACATCATAAATAATTGTTATTAAATTATATGTATAAACAGCACAGTTTGTCATACATAAAAAATATAATTTTTATTAATAATTTGCAAGTCAAAAAGATTATACCAATTTATATTCCCATTGCCATATCCTTTCACTATCATTTTACCAGAAATACTTCTCTGGATCCCATTTGAAGTTTGTAATGAATCCCAAGTTCTATCCATCCATGAACACCAATCACCTACTTCTAGTGTCTGTGCTGCTGTCAGCTGTGGCACTAGCTGTATTTCAGTCCCTCTAACTGATCAATCAGAAATGATCCAATCAATGTTCCAACAAGCCCTCTCTATCCATTAGGGACATTCAGGACACAGCTAATACTTTCTAAAATGTGGTTTTAAGATAGAAAGATTGACACAGAAACAGACAGACAGCACATATGTCCACATCAAAATGAGAATTGTTCTGCATGGTGGTATCCTCTACAAAAAAAACTTTCTTTTACATAAATCCTGTCCAACACAAAAGTAGCAAAGTTACCTTTCTATTTCATCAAGCACTTAAGAGACTGTTACTATAAACATTTGCTTCTCCATCCCACATTGTAAAAGACACTTTTGATTTAATACGTAGACTTGTGTTGCAGTTGCCTTCCACTTAACATAAGGATGATTTATAACAGCTAACTTACAAATGTGTTCTGCACACAATCCAAAAGGACTGACCTTTGGTCACTATTAAAATTGGGACGAAATTAGCTCGCTAAAAGGCAATATCATATCCCTTATGCAGCTGTTATGAATTTCCACTTGAAATATAACATATTTTAAGCCTGTGTTCCTATTTTTTCCAAGTCTGGATTTGATATCAAACTCCATACTATTACAGCAGTGGGCAAGTGTGTTTTGTAAAATTGTAAAATTTCACCCGTGTTTCTTATGATAACAAGAACTCATTTATCTTGTAAGAAAAATGATCCCTCTTCCTTGAAGTTTCATCATGAATTTCTCTGGTTTTATCACCAAGTCAACATGGGGCTATTATCCAAGGCTTTTTGCACCACTGTTACAAGTGAACGCTACTTTACAAGATCAGTAGCTATAGACACTACATTGCATAGAATGTTCATTTCAGTTTGAAGGTCAAGGGTGGGGTTTCTGCCCCAAAGCCCATAACTTTCCACAGCACAGGCCATGTGTTCAGCATTAGATTCATATTTTAGATCGTGAACAAAACCAAAACACTGCAGATGAATATTCAAGATAAATTAAACAAAGACAAATATTAACCTATGGTCTCAACACACATAGTCTGAGAACACTGTGAGGACAGGGAACACACGTATTCATAATTATAATAGACACTTTAAACAGTGCATGTAGGAGAGATGATTGTTGGAAAAGGAAGAAAATGGAGGAAGGAAGTGGAAAAAAGGAACAGAAAGGAGGAAGGGAAGGAGAGAAACAGGGAAGGAAGAGAATCAGAGTCAACACCCACATGCAACAACTCACTTAGGTTTACCACTCATTTGCTGCTGGTCCACCTGTCCTTAAACTCTGATGCTATTTGTTTTGATTTATAACCTTTGTCAAACCTGACTTTGACCTGGGCTCCTGGCTTTATTTTCTTTTACTGCTGATTTTGTCTTTTGTAATACACTCTTACTAGTTGGTGGTTGGGCCTGTGATCTCTAATTACTATCCTTAGTCTGCCGTTCAAGTGGAATACTTTATTTTTTCCAGGTTCTTTTGTGTACATCATTGATTTAACTTGGAACTCTCTAAAATGGACTTTAGCTAAATTTGCCATTTAAACAGAAACAGTCAAATCTCCTAATGCTGAATATTAACCTCACCATAAGTTCAACTAGCCCAGCTATTTCAAGAGAATTTATAGTCAGATTTCCCTGGAACTCTAAATTTTTAATTGCTCTGAAGGTAATTCCAAATGTTCTAATGAATCTTCAATAACAACCAACAGAACTCAAAAAGAAAAAAATGTTACATGCAATTTAGGAAGGATTTTCCCATCTGCATAAAAAGTAATTATCATGAAGGTTGTCTACACCGAGAACAGCTAAAGGTAAACAGAGGCTCTCTGACAGGTGAGCTTGTGTGCTTCCCACCCTTCCCTCTTTCTCCCCCTCCCTCCCTCTCTCACTCACAGACACCCAAACACCAACAAAAGTATTTGAAAGCTTTTCTTAGATTTAGGTAGTAAGTCTTTGATAGTAGTAAAAAGAATATAACCTTATGTTTCAAATCTGAGTTCATATTTTTATTTAATAATATGAGTTCATATTATTATGTGTATATGTATCTATGATTCTAAAACAATATATTGTTTTTTCTTTTCTTCCTTCCTTCTTTCCTTTTGTAGTACTGGAGTTGGAACCAGGGCTTCACAAATGCTAGGCAAGTGTTCTACTACTGAGCAACATTCCCAGCAAAATATATTGTTGTTGTTAAATAAAACTGAGATCAGAGACTTGGGAAGCCAAAGCAGGAGGATTACAAGTTTGAGGCTAGTCTCAGCAATTTAGCAAGATCCTGTACCTTATCTTTAACAAAACAAAACAGGAAAAGGGCTGGAGATGTACCTGGATTCAATCCCTAGTACTGGCAGGGATTGGAGGGAGGGGTTGAAAGAAAAGAAAACACCCTGAGAAATAGTCATAGTCAGAAATTTAGAGTAAATAAAAGAATGAAAATAACCTGTATTCTATTACCCTGAAATTAATGCTAAATCAAATTTTAACAGGTTTTTCTATTTTTATGTGATTTGCTGTTTTTAAGTGATTCTATGAGACTCTTATGTTTTTAATTTACATTTAAAAAGATGAACACACATTAAAAGTATGCATTTTACCTGTTTTTAATTGCCAATATCTAGTATGTATTTTATATCTCCAAATAATAATAACTTACTATATTTTCTTTGCTTATTTTGTGTTGTGATAACCTGTGAACTTTAATTTAAATAATTGACTTTTGACTTGTTTAGAATGTTTCCACCTTAGTTACTTAACTTCTTGGTATTTTTTTTCTTCAAACCCTACAAAATGCAAAAAAAAAAAAAAAGAAGAAAGAAAGAAAGAAAGGAAGGAAGAAAAACTCAGAATCTCAAAAACCTCAAAAGGTAATTGTCAGACTACTTATACAGTGCATATAATAAGCATTAAATAAGCATAGATTCTTATCTTTTATTTTTCCTAAAGTGAGAACGTATTATTAACTTCCATACTCCTTTAAAGAGAAATTTATCAGCAGTAAAAAGAGAATATAAGTAAATATTTCATGCATTTTCAAACAATACTGATAATCTGGATAAACAAATAGTTGACTTTTCCTATTTGTACCGGGAATTGCAAACAAATTTAAGATGGCATATTAAATTCAATCAATTTGAATTTGAAATTGTGAGATTATTTTTAGAGTACATTTAGAGAAAATGAAATTCAGTATTTCTATAAAGTGAAACTTATTTTTTTATTAGTTGTTCAAAACATTACAAAGCTCTTGACATATCATATTTCTTACATTAGATTCAAGTTGGTTATGAACTCCCAATTTTACCCCAAATACAGATTGCAGAATCATATCGGTTACACATCCATATTTTTACATAATGCCCTATTAGTAACTGTTGTATTCTGCTACCTTTCCTATCCTCTACTATCCCCCCTCCCCTCCCCTCCCATCTTCTCTCTCTACCCCACCTACTGTAATATAAGAGGTTGTGAGGGGAATGGGAAAATAAACAAGGAAAGAAAGGAATTACAGTGAAACTTATTTCAGAGAATATAATTAATTTTAGAAATTAATTTCAAAATTATAAGATTAGAACTATTTCAAAATTAAATTAATTTACTTACTCAAATTTTAAAATAAATTAATGTTATGCACATCCTTTCTACTGCAGACATATAATGGTTTTTAAATGCATAATTTACTCCTCCTAAAATGTATTTTGAATCTTAATTCAATTCACATTTTTTAAATTTTTTTGAAAGCTATGGTCTAGACTATCTCAGAATATACAAAGTTTATTTTAGGACCACAATATTACCTTCTAGAATATCATCTTTTTAATCTTGATATTCCACGGAAATAAATTTACATGTACTTTGAAATTAATCATGTAAAGACTTTTAACTAATTCTGTGAAGTTTTACTTATATACTGTATATTGGAATTTGGAGTGAATGAGTAATTGAAGAAGATAAAATCACATCTTTGAATGTTCTATATTGCACTTGATTTAAGGGATCATTATAGAAACAGAACTGTCCCTAACAAAGACTTTAGAACCACTTAGCACAGAAATAGCCATCTGACAAACTAAAGGGGAAGAGCTAGATGACAAAAAAATTCAAAACTTAAGTAATACTGAAAAGCAATCACAAATACTGTCTTCTATACCATGCCCTGGCTCTTCTTTACATTTAATCCAATAAAAAATGCTTAAAATGATCTTACAAAGGAGGATGCCAAGGTTGTAAGAGTCAGAGTGAGGAGAGCCAAGAAGAATAATACTCAAAACTCAGAGCTGACATTTCTAAAATGGGATCTACAGTCAGAAGTAAAATTATGTTCATGAGTTGGAAGTACACAAAAGTCAAATATCAGGATGAATTAAATGGTTGATTAAAAGTGCAGAGATAAGATGACCTTGTAATTGTACCACTTTTGACTTCCACAAAGAAACATTTCATGCTCTAGCCAACTGGCACATGACCATTGTGAAAATCAACTGTAGGAAGCAAGTGAGTAAGACACAAATATAATAAACAAGCCATGGTGATAAGAGTGAAAAATTAAAAACATGTGTGGACAAAAGAGAATTCGTCCATCCATAGACTGGCAGGATACCTTCTATTTAGGCCCATTTGCACACTTCTGATAAACAACATTTTGGCCAAAGTGTCTTCTGTCTGTCCTTTAAAATCCTTTTATACCTGCCTGCTTTTCCTCTCTGTAATTTAATTGAATTAAAAATAAAATATTTGAGCATCAGTTGTCTGTTTATCCATCTATCTGATGTTGGTCTAAGGGGACAAAGAATACATATCTCAACAAGAAACTGTTCCTTCTAGGAAGTTGAAAAAGAGTGTGGGCAATAATACAAATGGATGTCACAAGGTGAGGAGTGAGATTCTTTACAAGGGCAGTGGAAGGAGAGATTACGTTCAGTTGAAGAGATTTAGAAAAGGCTTTATGAAGCAGGTGACATTTCAGAAACAACCTGAAAACATGTAAGATTTTGGTTAAGTGGAGCAAGGGAAGGGTTATTTTCTAGCTAGCATACAACCTATGAATCTGGTTGAATAATAGATAGGAGCTGGGTGTCAGAAAGGAGTCACCCATATGTGGCCAGGGTTTCACAAGCAGGAGCTAAGAAACTGCCTCAACATCTCTAGTGTCAATTTTATTCATTCCAAACAGAGATTTTGATGCACTTTCTAATGCTTTTTAATTTGTTCCCAATAGCTCTCACATTTGGAAAACTGGAAATCAATCTTATGAAATAATGTTTTATTATTTCTAATAATAACTAGGATGTTTTTTAGGATCACAGAAATTGAAATACTTTGGCTATCATTGGTTTAATAAACTTTCTAGAGCTATGCCTCTTTTACAATGTATCTTTTTGCAGTTCTTTCAAAAATTATTTATGCACATCAAGTAAGACATGAAGCCTTTTCTAAATCTCTTCAACTGCATGTAATTTCATGAAGACTTGACAATTTTCCATGTCAGAATTTAATCTTGCATTTCCTTATGTCATATCCTAAATGAAATATACAAATCATGTGTGTGTCCATGTGCTTATATTGACATGTGCTGTGATTTTCCAAGTCTTAAAGTCATGCATTGTGCTAGATTATTGAAATATTTAGATATACATTCTAATTCATTTCCCAATTGAAAATATTTTAAGTCAATTAGAAAGTAAATTACATTTACCAGATATAGCTTCATAGGAGATTTTGGAAAGTTCTCTGCTTATAATTTTCTGAAGTATCTAGAGTGCCTCTCTGACTCTAGAGAGACACAATCTTCTGTCCCTCCTAATATGAATTAGATAATTCCATTGCTCTGTAGATGTTCTGAAGGCTAAAGACTCTTAATGCTAAATTTATTGAGAGAATAAATCCCATTTTAGCTGTCTTGTCTCTGCCCTTTGGGTGACCAGAGACCAAAGAAATAAGAAGACATGTATTTATTCACAAAGGATACCCTCACATAGGAAATGCTATGTATTCTTGGAATCTTCTTTAGTTAATTGAAGAGATTATTTATTGAGGAAATAATTTATTGAGACCTGGGATTAAATACATAATTGATTTAACATCTCCAGAGTTACTAGCCATGCATGTTGTAAATGCTACAAATCTAGGAAGCATAACTCACACAATCCTGCTTCAGAATGTGGGCAAATCCAGGGAAGCATCTCTTTCCTTCCTCATCCCAAAATGTTACTCCTGCTGCCAGTTTTTTCACCCTCTCATCTGATTTTTTGTCCTTGGCATACAGTTGAGTGGTTTCTCTGCTCTCCTGTATTGCCAAAGCTATTTTGAGCTTTGTGTTCACATTAATTTGAAATACTTGTTGACCTGTTGTTTACCAGATATTGTTAGGGAATAGAGGAGAAACTTTATAGTTTCTTCCTCTTTCCTGTCTTCATTGACACCAGATTTGAACTTTGTATATGTTGTCTCCCATACTTAGAAGTTAAACTTGAAGACCTGAATCAAAGAGCAGATTCTCACTCTGGGAATACATTTTCCTTGATGTTTTTAATTGCTGATTAATTTGGTGAATCACATAAGAGATGCTACAAGGTTTGGTTGCTGTTGCTTTAAAATGAATTAATAGTTTGATGAAAAATTTCAAACTATAACCCCTGTGACATGAATCTAGAATTGTTAATAATATGTTAGAAAATAACATTCTGAATTATACCTTAACATAATGAAGAAAATACAGCTAATGTCCTAAAAAAAAAGAGATTTGAGAAGGCAGTTTTGTCATTTTTAGTAATATGGATTTACTAAAATCAACAATTTACTGAAATAATGATATGGAAGTGGCAAATAAAATACACCCATTTCTCTTCCTTTTCATAAAAATGATCAACTGGTCTTGTAACATTTAGAAAATTAAGTAGATGTTTTTGTGATCAGTATACTTTTGGTTTCATTCTGTTTTCTCTTTCTAAATGAAATCACTTTTTTAAAAGAAAAAAATTAAAATGCCACCTCATGATGGCCATTATGCTTTTTTTAACATAATTTAATTTTTAAAATTAAATGGACAATTGTAGAGGTTAACCCCCTTGACTTCTTAATCACTTTTAACATTGACTCCTTCTTCTTGAATAATCTTAAAATCTTAAAATTATTTTCTCTATCATCTCCCAAGATTCTGATAATTTTCTTTAATTCCTACTACACTGATATTCTGTTTAGTATCCTTCAGGTTTTATTTTTTCTCCTCCCTGTAAATATGGGATTTTCTTCTTATGATCCCAGTTAACTTTGTCCTGGAACATTTTAGTCAATCCTATAACTTCAACTACTGTCTGTTCAGCAATGAGCTTCAAATCTTTGTTTGCCTATCAGATCTCTCTCTTGAGCTACAGTCAATATGTCCATATACTTTATACATTATCCATCTCTAAATCAATAGATTCCCAGGTACACTCAGAATTTTTCCTATCTTATTTCTGAACCTAACCCTTCAACACACTGTAATATGGTCACCTTCTACCCAAAAGGCTGAGTCAGAACCTGGGCAGTCAACTTGAACATTTCTATATTTTCCAACCCACATTCAAACTTTGACCCAGTCCTATTGATCCAACCTCTTTAAGTATCTCCCATACCAACCCTGCTCTCTCTGCTCTTACCACTACTATTTCAATTCAGGCATTTATCATTTTTACGTAAAGTACGCAGTAAACTCCTAACAGATCCCCTAAGTTCATTCTGAAAATTATCTATCCACTAACCACACTGATCCTAAATCTTTTATTTTCAACACAGTGACTGCAAAGAAATCATATAACAATTTCATCTAAGAGTTGGGGGGGTATGGTAAAAGGAGGGTGACATCTTTAATTAAATAAATCATTCACCATAGAGTAACTGGGAAAATATTATCGACGAAATCATAATTGTTTTATAATGTTTATTTAGAATTGTCAAAATCTTTTAAAGGAGGCCATATTCTTTTTGTGAATATTGAACAAGAGTATGTGGTGAAGAGGAAAGGAAAAAGAAAAGCTAAGAAACAATTCTGAATAAAATCCAGTGGGTTCACGTTATCCTTAGAATAAAGAGTCATTATGGCCCCGGTTTGTCTGCCACAGCATCTCAATGATTACTAAACAGAAATGCTATATAGAATGAAAAGTGAGAAACTGCTATATGAAATCTTAATGACTTTTCACATGCTTTGAACACACTTGAAATACCAATTATACCCCCCCATGAAGACACTGCAAACACACACACACACACACACACACACACACACACACACACATCCTCTGATTCCTATTTTCTTTTCCTTCAAACAAAGAAACTCTTACAGTTGCCTTACAAAATCTTCTTTGCCAAAGTCAATTTTGAAGCTAAATAAAATGCCTCTAGCCTTTGTTTGCAATTTTATACGTTGTGTGAATACCTCTATTATATTACTTATCACAGTGTAAAGAAATGCATGGTTTGTGCATCTCTATTTCCAATGTACAATGAACTTCCTGGGGATAAAAATCAATTTTTTATCTTAGTAACCCCAACATCAAGCCTGACATGTGAATAAATGTTTTCTAAAAACTTGAAGACTTTTAAAAGTTTAGTAAGTAAGAGGCAAAAACAAATTCCTTAATTCCTTACCTTAGACAAATAAGCTTAGATTTGTTCCTGATGGATATACAATTAAAAAATACCAAGAACTTTGAAGAATTACAATAATGATATATTGATGACCACTCTGAAAATCTGCTTTAAAATGTCTGTTTGTCTGCTTTCCTTATCTATCTTCTATTATGCTAAAGAACTGCACAGGGAGCTGAAGAAATGAAAACAGCCTTTATTTAATGCTCACATGCTTTGCACATACTGAAAACCATCCAGTCTGAAAACCAGTCTTTGCACATATAGTAATTGTGTGACAGATGGTCTCTGGCTTGTCACACAATTACTATATACACAGTATGGAACTAGAATCCAAAGTAAGCTAATAGATCGCAGCCAACTACACAGTCAGGGAAAGACTCCCCATCAGGTCTTGTGATGAATGCTTCCTATCCTTGATCAGCTCCTGGGCACTGTGGGGCACTAGGATCCAACAGGCTGTCAATCAGGGTGCATGGTCCAGTCTTCAGTCTTTTGTCAACCCCTCCCTCTACAGCATTCTTAAAATTACTTCCTTGACTCCACTCAACTCATTAGTTCTTCATTTACTTTTTATTTCACCTATTTGAAAGAAATTTATTTATATTCTTTCAAAAAATATAGAATAGTCACCTTTGGCAAGCTCTATGCCTGGTGTGTGGGAGATTCAAATTGAGAACAAGTGATATCCTTGTCCCTATGAATTTTTTATCTTTTGGGGGTGGGATAAGCATTTTTCAAAAACTCACTTAAATCTGCACAATGCTGTTGTGGCTGAGTCAGAGAAAGAGGCTGGCAGGATCAGGAGGGCGGCACAGGAGCTGTTAAGGCAGGGGCTTCAGCGGAGCGGCTGGGCCCAGGCCTTGAGTCTGCCAGTGCCCTGTGGATGCGAATCACTGCCGCACAAGCACCAGAGGCAGAGCAATTGATGGGCCAGTCAGGCATGAGCGCTCAGGATGAGGCCTCTGCAGGGCGCTCCTGGCCTGTCAGCTTCTGCTGCACTGCTGCTGCTGCTTCCCAGGGCCCAGGCAGAGGAGCATCAACACATGTTCCCAGCAGAGGCTCCATCTGGTAGTCTTTTAGGCCCCTTCTGACCTTAAAGTCTCCAGTTTCCCAGTGGAAGGCCTGGCCCCAAAACAATCTCTTGCATTTGGTCTAAAGTTGATCGGTGGTTTAATTGCATTTTCACATTCAAGATTGGATGTTAAGGATTCTAGGAGTGGCTTTCACTTAGGACTGGATGGTTTTCAGAATGGTGAACTGGAGCAAGGCAAGAAAGTCAGTTTCAAGATACAGAAGAAGTTGTCTTATGGATGAAAACTGCTGGACCCTTCCAAAATTGCCTCGAAACATATAAGTACTTTTCACTTCTAATCTGTGTGGGGTCAAAAAAAGTAACAGTCATTACCATGAAGCTCTAGGAGAAACATTTCAAGGAGTTCAAATGGAATTTACTGGTCTAGATATTAAATTTAAAGATGATGTGATGCCAGCCAGTTACTGTGAAATTGATTTTGATAAAGAAAAGAGATGCCTTTGTTTATGCTATCAAAATTCACTACTGGTACCAGATGTACATAGTTGATTTAGCAATATGGGGTATTATTGGTGAAGCAGATGAAAATGTAGAAGTTTGTTATCTTTGGACCTACAAAAAGCTTGAAATAGATTTTAATGGAAATTTAATTGTTGGAGGAAATGTGAAACTGTTCCCAATACCAAAATACAGATGTCATATTTGGTAAAATGGAAAAATTCAGATGTAAAATTTGAAGAACGATTGCACAAATATCTTGTGATCCATCCTTTTTTCAACAGGGGATTCATTGGTTTTTAATTTTCAACTCCTTCAGGATGGTGATCTTCTTGATAGGCTTAGTTTCAATGATTTTAATGAGAACTTAAGGAAAGATTATGTCTGGTTCAGTAATGAAGAAATGGCTGACATGGATAGACTTAGGAGATGGATATGGATAGACACAGGTGCATGGAGATGTATTTAGATCATCAAGACACCAGCTAATATTTTCCTTTCTACTTGGTTCTGGATTTCAGATATTTCCTGTGTTTCTCATTGTTATTATTATTGCAATGATAGAAGATTTACATATTTTTCTATGCTGCTACATCACCAATGAATGATTATTTTGGAGGAAGTCTGTATGCTAGACAAGGAGAAAGGAGATGGATAAAATAGATGTTGGGGCATTCCTTATCCCAGCTTCAGTGTGTTGCAGGCCTTCTTCAATTTTATATTTATTTATTACCATGCTTCAAGAGCCATTCCTTTTGGAACAAAAATCTAAATCTTATTGGTATAATACTTGGCTGAAATTTGTTAGGTCAGCCCAACTTCCTTTGTTGTGCCAATGCTGTGCCTTGTCCTATACTGGAGAAAAAATATTTTATGTAGCCTGCAGTTATTGTTTGCCTGGGAAGTATTTTACCTTTTGGCTCTATCTTTATTAAAATGTATTTCATTTTCACATCTATTATGTCTATGACTTCATAATGCTGGTTCTGGCCATCCTTTGCATTGTTACCATCTATGTGATATTGTGTGCACATACTTCTTGCTAAATGGGATTATAGGTGGCAGTGGACAAGTTTTCTCTCTGCTGAATCAACTTCAATCCCTGTTTACACGTATTCGTTTTACTAATATTTTTTTTTGAAACAAAGATGTATGGCTAATAGAACGAAAACCTCAGGCAGGACCACATGGTGGTCATATCAAAAACTATGTGGAGACTGACTCTGAGGCAACAGAAATTACTGATCCAACCTTTTTCTTACCAGGCATTACCTACCCCAGGTTTGCCCAGAACAAGGGGAAATGGCCATTTAGCGAGCAACCTCTTTACCAACATGGACTATGACTCTCCAGTAATCTTCCCACCCCTGAGACAAAAGTACAAAAGTGATTGAAGATGCTCAATCACCAAGCTGCCTCACTTCTTGCCCCTGTCCTGACTCACATTGTGGAGTCATTGAATAAAAGACAGAATCTTCTAAGGGTCACTGCTCCATGTTTCTTTCTGAAATGCTTCTGTGTGGCTGTGGAGCCACCAGAAATCTAGGTAAACTGACTCTGACCGCAGGTGACAGCCTGGTGAGCTTCAATTGGTGGACATTAGCATCATGATCTTGTTTTTAATGTTATTTGCCTCAGGTCCCAATATCTACTTTAAAATTCAGAACTTTTTTCAGCATCACAGATTACTCTGAACAGGTCTCTACATCCAGCTGCCATTTTGCAAGAGATATGGAAGAAAGAGAAAAAAAGATGTGTACAATATTCTAAATATGAATTAGCAAAATCCAGATGTGAGGACGTCCATGGATCTCAGGGCCTGCCACTATAACAAAGAGACCAAGGAAAAGACACACAGGGCGGAGAACCTGAAAACCAAGAACTGCACAAAGACATACCAAGTGGTGCATGGGGTGTCTGTCTTAGCCCTTGAGCTTGTGTGCCCTGGTGCTGGTTACTTCCGGAGGAAGGAGGGACTAGGGCTAGGATGCAGCCATGTGGGATGCTGACAAGGTGCTGTTCTTGACTTGGTTCTAGGGTGTTCCACATAATTTTTCACTAAGTTACACTTTTTTTTTTTCTGTGGTCCCCTCCCCTGCTTTGTACTTTCATTGCCTTCCATTACTGTGACAAATATATGAGGTAATCAGCTTTAAAAGACACAGGTATGTTCTGGCTGACTTTTGCAGGCTTCACTCCGTGGTTGGTTGCCCTGTTGTTCTTGGACCTGGGGTGAAACCACATATCACCCTGGCAGTGCATGGTGGCAAGTGACTCACTTAATGGTGGCTGGGAAGCAGAGAGTGGGAAATTAAAGAGACCAGGATTCCTCAGTCCCATGAAAGGAGGCCCTTAACAGGAAGCTCCCCACTAGCCTCCCCCTTAAAGATCCCACTTCCTCCCAATAGCACCTGTGGCTGTGATCAAAGCTTTCTCACCTGGGCCTGTAGGGATCATTCCAGATTCAAACTTTAGTAGTGGCAGTGCTTCATTTAAAAAGGAAAGGATTGGAAGTATACCCTCCACTGGTCTTTTCCTACAGATAGAAATCTAGAAGTGGAGAAGCCAAGAGCCCACTGGGGTCATCCCAGGCACCAGGAGAGGCCACAGCTTGACCAGGGAGGCCAGAGCAATGGAGGCATGGAGTGGAGGCCAGGTTCTGGATGCACTGGAAGTAAGAACCAGCACAGCTGCTGACTACTGAATGGAGCATAAAGAAAGAGAAGATGGCACCGGGGTGGAGCTCAGGGGCACAGTACTTGCCTGGCATATGTGAGGCCCTGGGTTCTATCCCTTGCAGAACAAGAGAATTTTTTTGAAGAAATAAATAGGAGACACAAGATCAGGCCTCTGTTTCTCCTTCCTTTGTTGCACAACCAGACAATACAAAACTCTTTCAGCCTAGGATGTTATTGGTCACCACTGGGGAAAAACAGAAAAGTGCAGGGAGATGTCAGAGAAATCTGCTTTGCAGCAATAACAGCCCCAGTTCCCCTGGCCTTCATTCTTGTCCCTGACAGGGGACTGTAACTTTGTTTCTGTTATCCCATTAGCTGAGGATGCCTGGCCAGGGCCCAGCAGGCAGCATTTACCTGGTCCAGGGAAACTGTCAGTCTAGACCCCAGAAGAGTCCTGGTTCCCCTGTGTCACCAGATCACCCACTGGGAAGGTGCTCTTGGAAGGAAGGCTGTCTGAAGCTTCAGTTGTTACAGGGTGGGGACTGGGGAGTCTGTAGCCACCTGCCCTGGGAGTGAGGGAACTGATCCCAGTGACAAATGCAGATGCCTCCTCCCCCAACTCACATGGTTAGTTGATTGGTGAGACCAGAAATCTGCTGCTTTGGGAAAAGGGGGAAAGCGAAAAAGTTTGCTTTAAGAAACTGCTGATTCCCAGTTATCTTATTTGTTAAGAAAAGGGGATTTACTTTTCCATGTACTTCTGCATTTAAATCTACACTCAGAGCCAAAGAAAAGAGTAGCTCAGATAGGGATCTACACCTTGCCTTGACCTTTATCCCAAAAGACTTGCCCCTGAAGTAGAAAATCTCCTGTTAAAGTTAATTTTGCATGAGTCCATGAAGACTAATCCAATAATATTTCTGAAGCATCCTTAGCATCAATATGTAGCCTGTGCTTCATGACGCTTTCCTTACACAATCTCTCTTACTTGCAGGTCACCTGGCAGAATTCCTTATCTTTATTCACCAGATCCACATTTTAGAGTTGTAGTTAGTTTTGCATTCACTCACACAACCATTTATACTGTAACCACTATTTGCCAACTACTGTTTCACAGTAGCTTATGATACATCAATAAACAAGAAAAATAGTCACCTGCCTTGTGGGTGCCATTCTGATGAAGAGAAGCAGACAACAAATACAATAAATAATCCAGTAATTCAGTAAAAGTAGATCTATGGGGGTGCAGAGTATCACAAGGGATCTGATGCAGGGGAAGGGACTTACTGTATCATCTTTACATCTTATCATAGGAACACAATCTCCAGAACCTGTCTTATATGTCTGCTGAAGAGCAACCTTGACTTTAATTTCATTTAACAGTGTGCCAAAATATATTAGATGAGAATACCAAAAGCCTAGAGAAAATACAGAAGTATTACTGAGCCTATGGAAAATGAAATGAGAGTGCCTAGGATTCTCAGAAGTTATTTATTAATAAATAACTTTTTAATCATGTTTTGTTTACAAAACTTCAGAGAATATGGAAAATATTTTAAATTTGTCGCTGATATATAAAATGTAAAAATTCTATGTATTTAGAGAGTACCATGTGATGATTTGATACACCAAATAAGGTACAATGTTTATATCAGGTTAAAGACACCCACCTCCTTAAACATTTCCCCTTTTTATATGGTGAAAACGTGTGATCTTTTCTTCCACCTTGTTGAAATATACCATATCTAAATGTTATCAATACTCACCACTTTACTGTGCAATAGCATTCCAGAAAATGTATGCTATTGGTTTTCATTTATTTATTTATTTGCCAATGAGCCTTAATTTTAATTATTTATTTAAATGTGGTTCTGAGTTTATCAATTAAGTCTAAATCCTCAGAACTGAGAAGAGTTCTCTTATTTTGACTTTCCAAAAGTATGTTAATATATACCTATATTTGTTTCAAAAATATGGAAATGCGTATCTCCTTAACAGATATTAAATTCAGCACAATGGCCTATGGTCAGAGAAATGAAGGAGGTTCTCATTCTCTATTTTTTGTTTGTATGTTGACATTGAGGACTTTACATGTGTATACTTAAAATCTGATTAAAATGAGAGATATGCAGTGATATTTTATAAACGAACCAGTGCACACTATGATAGTTAACACCCAGTAAGCTAAATAGTAAGTACTAGTTTTCCCCTCCAAACTCATGGAAGAGTAGAGTTTGAAACCTAGTTTGAATATCCAACTAATTACCTGGGGATTGCCATTAGGAAAAATTCAGACTTCCTTCCCTCTATCAATGTCAAGAAAAAAGCACTTTTTCCTGATTCTACCCACCAGGTATTGGTCTAATGCATCTTCCATGGCATCTCACACAATGGTCCAACCCAACCCCAGCCAGGCTCTCCACCATCCCCAAGTCTTCACCTGTGGTGTCCTCATGCAGGCCAATGTCAAAAGCCAGCTTATCAGTTAGAGACCACCAGATGCAGAGGCAGCACAGATACTAAATCACAGAACCAGAAGTGATTGCTCAATATTTACAGTCATGGTGGAGTCCTGTTCTGACAACTGATTTGATACGTGTCTCTCTCTCTGCTGCTTAGCCTTTTTCTAAAAATCTGGGTCCCTCTGAACAAAGCCCAGGTCTTTATTGGCTAAGGCAGAACAGCCTTAGCATAGCATTCATTAGGAGCAATATTTAAAGGAAATGTATAATTTTTCCCTCATAAAAGACTAAGGAAATGTGCTGTGTCACAACAAGACAAATAACTGAATGTGTTTCTACATCTCTCACTTCATGTGATATATTCATGATCCCCAGCTAGAGCACAGTGTGATCTGACAGTGACAACCGGATCCCAAGCAGAAATTGAAAAACTATTCAATTTTATGTTCTACTTCTGTTTTCCCTTCATTTTTTTAACTCTCCGAAATCCATCCAGAATTACTTGGTTTTAGTGTGCAGGATGTTGTTTTACTAAAATGAAGTTTGATTGTGCATGTGTTTCCCTAGGAGGAATTGGTTTCTCTCCAGACTATCATTGCCTCCAACCCCTAGCTTTTCCTAACCATATGGTCATGAAGTTTTGGGTCATTTTTCAGACCAACTCTCAGCACCTTGCTAAGTGCTATAAGGAAGAGGACACAAAATGAATGTGGTATGAGCTTGCAGTACACCACCATCTGCAAAAAGCACACTCACAGCCAGTAATAACAGGACCATGAAGAGGACACAGTGTTCTGGGGATTAGGAAAGGCCAGGCCCCTCTCCAAGAGCTCTGAACAATTAAGGCAAAGTCTAGAACATTCCCATCATGGAACAGGGCCTTCCAGCTAAATGGCAGCCAGTGAGTATATGTGAAGGCAGGAGATGAACTGATTGGGGGGAAGTCAGCACCATAGGGATATGTCATCTATGTGAGCTGGAGAATTTGCCACCGACTATGAAGCACTGGCTCTCATGGTTATAGGAGAAGCTTCAAGGGTCTCCAAGCCTGTACTGAGTAAGCACAGAACTGTGTGTCTGACCTGGAGACAGGTAACCCACAGGGATCCCTGAAGTTCACAGGTTTCAGATCTAAACTGTGTTAAATGTCTGCTTTTCTCATGTGGGGGCAGGCCCCAAATTCCTTAATAAGACACCTAAAGCACAAGAATCAAAAAATGGGATGAATTCAACCTAAAAAGTTTTTTTTCTCAGCAAGAGAAATAATATGTGAGGAGAATAGGGAGCCTACATCCTGGAAACAAATTTTTACCCCTCACATCAGATAGAGCTCTAATCTCTAGAGTATAGGAAGAACTCAAACATTTAAAACAACAACAAAAATTAAATTAACCAATCAACAAATGGGCCAAGGACCTGAAAAGATACTTCTGAGAAGAGGATATACAATCAATCAAATACATGAAAAATGCTCACCATCTCTAGCAAATAGAAAAATGCAAATCAAAACTACTCTAAGATACCATCTCATTTCAATAAGAATAACAGCCATTATGAAGTCAAGCAACAATAAGTGCTGGGGAGGATGTGGGAAAAAAGGTACACTCATGCATTGCTGGTGGAACTGCAAATTGGTGCAGCCAATTTGGAAAGCAGTATGGAGATTCCTTGGAAAGCTGGGAATGGAAACACCATTTGACCAAGCTATTCCCCTTCTCGGACTATAGCCAAAAGACCTAAAAAGAGAATACTACAGGGACACAGCCACAATGTTTATAGCAGCACAATTCACAGTAGCTAGACTGTGGAACCAAACTAGATGCCCTTCAATAGATGAATGGATAAAAAAAGTGGCATTTATACACAATGGAATATTACTCAGCACTAAAAATAACAATATCATGGCATTTACAGGGAAATAGTTGGCATTAGAGCAGATTATGCTAAGTGAAGTTAGCCAATCCCTAAAAAACAAATGCCGAATGTCTTCTCTGATATAAGGGATGTGACTCAAAATGGGATAGGGAGGAAGAGCATTGAGAAGAAGGTTACCACTAAATAGGAAAGAGAGGTGGAAGGGAAAAAGAGGGAGAAGGGGAATTGCACGGAAGATGGAAGGAGACCCTCATCATTATACAGAATACATGTATGATGTTGTGAGGAGAAAAAAAAAAGGAAGTATATCACATTAGATGGGGTAGAGAGATTTCAGGGGAGGGGGGAAGGGGGGATAGGAAGGGCAGCAGAATAAAATAGACATTATTGCTGTATGTATATATAGGTGAGTGTATGACCAATGTGAGTCTGCAACCTGTACAATCAGAAAAATGAGAAATTATACCCCATTTGATTCAAATGTACGAATTGTCAAGAGAATTGTACTGTCATGTGTAACTAATAAAACAATGTCTGTTTTTATTACAGAAAAAGTAACTTTATATTGCTCTGACTTCCCAGACAAAAACAAGGTGGTGCCTGATGAAATCGTCTGTGAATTTCCTCAACAATATTACAGTCCTCAGCACTGCAGTTATTAACAGACATACCGTCTTCTAAGTTTCACAGTAACATTGAGGTAGATATAGATGCTATGATTATCCTACAAACTTCATTGAGTGCCATGGCAAGGACTTGGCCTATTCACTCTGCACTCCACACCTAGTGTAGTGCCTAGCACACAGACGTTGATCAAGCAAAGTGGTTAAAGGACCCAAAGAAATTTTCAGACACAATTAAGTTTAAAAAAACCAGAAAAGTATCCCAGGTTGTGTGGTGGCAAAAGTGTGCCTGAATCTAGAAGTCAGCACCAACATGCAGAGTAGACTCAAATCTAAGACACCATTAACACCGAAATGCAACAAGTAACCTCAGCTTAGCCACCACCCAGTGTGCAGGAGATAGTAGCTGGCTCAACAGACACCAGTGACCAGATAGCTGTCAGGTCCATAGTGAACTGGGATTCTTTTTCAGTTTTAACTAATTTGTGCTTGGGGATAAATTTTAATGGAATTCATATTAAAATCCCAAAGACAATTCTTCCCAGAACTAGAAAAAGCAACCATGAAATTCATGTGGAAAAATAAGATTCAGAATAGCCAAAGCAATACTTAGCAAGAAGAGTGAAGTAAGACACACCATAATAGTATAGCTTAAACTGTACTACAGAGCCACGGTAACAAAAAACAGCATTGCATTGGCACCAAAACAACACAGAGACCAATGAACGGTACAGAACAGAAGACACAGAGACAAACTCACAAAATACCGTTATATCATACTAGACAAAGGCACCAAAAACATACATTAAATTTAAAAAGTCTATTCAACAAGTGGTGCAGGGAAAATTGTAAAGCCACGTAAAACAAAAAAGAAAGTAAAGCCCTCTCTCTCACTCTTGACAAAACTCAATTGAAAATGAATCAAAATTTAGGCACTAGAACAGACTACCTGTGCCTAATAGAAGAAAAAGTAGGCCCACATCTTGACTATGACAGCCTAAGACCTGACTTCCTTAAGGAGACTCCTATATTCCAAGAAGTAAATTCAATAATTAATAAACAGGATAGATTCAAACTAAAAAGTATATTCTCAGCAAAGGACACAATCAATAATGTGAAAAGAGAGCCTACAGAATGGGAGAAAATCTTCCCCACATGCACCTCAGAGCATTAATCCCTAGGATATATGCAGAACTCACAAAACTTAACACCAAAAAAACGCCAGGGTTGTGGCTCAGTGGTAGAGCACTTGCCTAGTATGTGTGAGGAACCGGGTTTAATTCTCAGTACCGCATATAAACAAAATAAAATAAACAGTCCATTAACAACTTAAAAAAATCTTTAAAACGGATTTTATAATTTAAACAACCAATAAGTGAAAATTAATAAAATCATATTTTAATAACACTCAAATCAACATCAAATGAATGGAAAGTAAAAGGGCTTTTAAGAGTGGGTATACTCTTTCCCACTTTTCTGCCAAATGATGACTCAACTATTGGGACAGACTTTTTCTGGCTTCTTACCTCCAGAACTGTGGGAAATAATTTTCTATTCTTTATAAATCTCATAATTTTCACTATTGGAAATTAAAATTAACAAATTTCAATATTTAGACTAATTATGTAAAATATAACAATACCTTTGAAACCGCAGTTCGAAGACGAAGCTCCATGGCTTCTGCTGGCAGGTAGGGCGCTGCCCGCGAGGGGCAGGGAGGCCTCGGCAGCAGAGAGGAGTCCTAGCTCTTCATGGCGGGCCATTCCACGCAGGGCTGCAGCAGACCCCAGCAGATCCTCAACCATTTCTTCTTTTGGCAGTCTCTATGAAGTCGAGAAACCATCTCCGGGAAACAAAGCAGGCTGGAACTTCCTCGGGGCTCCGGAGAGGCTCGGCTCCGGAGAGGCTCGGCTCCGGAGAGGCTCGGCTCCGGAGAGGCTCGGCTCCGGAGAGGCTCGGCTCCGGAGAGGCTCGGCTCCGGAGAGGCTCGGCTCCGGAGAGGCTCGGCTCCGGAGAGGCTCGGCTCCGGAGAGGCGAGGCTCCGGAGAGGCGAGGCTCCGGAGAGGCGAGGCTCCGGAGAGGCGAGGCTCCGGAGAGGCGAGGCTCCGGAGAGGCGAGGCTCCGGAGAGGCGAGGCTCCGGAGAGGCGAGGCTCCGGAGAGGCGAGGCTCCGGCGAGGCTCCGGAGAGGCGAGGCTCCGGCGAGGCTCCGGAGAGGCGAGGCTCCGGCGAGGCTCCGGCGAGGCTGAGGCGAGGCTCCGGAGAGGCGAGGCTCCGGCGAGGCGAGGCTCCGGAGAGGCGAGGCTCCGGCGAGGCGAGGCTCCGGAGAGGCGAGGCTCCGGAGAGGCGAGGCTCCGGAGAGGCGAGGCTCCGGAGAGGCGAGGCTCCGGAGAGGCGAGGCTCCGGAGAGGCGAGGCTCCGGAGAGGCGAGGCTCCGGCGAGGCTCCGGAGAGGCGAGGCTCCGGCGAGGCTCCGGAGAGGCGAGGCTCCGGCGAGGCTCCGGAGAGGCGAGGCTCCGGCGAGGCTCCGGAGAGGCGAGGCTCCGGCGAGGCTCCGGAGAGGCGAGGCTCCGGCGAGGCTGAGGCGAGGCTCCGGCGAGGCTGAGGCGAGGCTCCGGCGAGGCTGAGGCGAGGCTCCGGCGAGGCTGAGGCGAGGCTCCGGCGAGGCTGAGGCGAGGCTCCGGAGAGACGAGGCTCCGGAGAGGCGAGGCTCCGGAGAGGCGAGGCTCCGGAGAGGCGAGGCTCCGGAGAGGCGAGGCTCCGGAGAGGCGAGGCTCCGGAGAGGCGAGGCTCCGGCGAGGCTCCGGAGAGGCGAGGCTCCGGAGAGGCGAGGCTCCGGCGAGGCTCCGGAGAGGCGAGGCTCCGGCCAGGCGAGGCGACGTGAGGCTCCGGCGAGGCTGAGGCGAGGCTCCGGCGAGGCTGAGGCGAGGCTCCGGCGAGGCGACGAGAGGCGAGGCTCCGGCGAGGCTCCGGCGAGGCGAGGCTCCGGCGAGGCGAGGCTCCGGCGAGGCGAGGCTCCGGCGAGGCGAGGCTCCGGCGAGGCGACGCTCCGGCGAGGCGAGGCTCCGGCGAGGCGACGCTCCGGCGAGGCGAGGCTCCGGCGAGGCGACGCTCCGGCGAGGCGAGGCTCCGGCGAGGCGACGCTCCGGCGAGGCTCCGGCGAGGCGAGGCTCCGGCGAGGCGAGGCGAGGCTCCAGCGAGGCGAGGCTCCAGCGAGGCGAGGCGAGGCGAGGCTCCAGCGAGGCGAGGCTCCAGCGAGGCGAGGCTCCGACGAAGCAATCTGGATGGCCTGGCAGCTTCTCTTCGCAGAACAGCCCCCAAGGGGTTTATATAGCACTTGGTCCAATGCTATTGGTCCAAACTTATGCTAATTAGGACTTGAAGGAAGTACCACTGCTATTGGTCCAAACTTATGCTAATTAGGACTTGAAAAAAGTACCAATGCTATTGGTCCAAAGTTATGCTGATTGGGTCGGACACATACTAATGCCATTGGTCAGTCTCTTTTTAATATTCATAGTAGATTCATTCATAGAATCAGCCCCAAATTCCCACGCTGACAATGAATGAATGGCCTGGGAAGCGATCAATGGCAAAGCCGCAAAGTGCTTGCCTCTCATTCCCAAAGCCTTGGGTTGGATCCCTGTTCCAAAAAGAAAAATGAAAAACAAATTACAGATAAATCAACATCAGCAAAAAGGAAATAAACAAACTATCAATACATAAATCTTATTCAAAAACATACCTGCTCTAAATTCTGCAGATCTCTGTCAAGTGTCGCCTTACCCTTTACCTCTTCAAAGCAATTTTTCCCAAAACTTGAGAGTCATGGACCATGTCTTAGTTATCTCTCTTTCGCACCTATGCCAGAGGCGATGTGGATGTGTGGGATGTAATCCTGCTGAGGATCAAGGTCTGATTTGGGGTCAGCTTGGGAAGCATTGCTGGTGATATCAAATAATAGCTATTTATTAAAATTCAAATTCATGCATGAAAAAAATGATATAGAACAAAAATATGGTATGATTAAAGGTCAACAAGAAGCAAATAGGGCTGAGGTTGTGACTCAGTGATAGAACCTTTGTCTCCCACGTGTGAGGCACTGGGTTTGACTCTCAGTACCTTCTATGAACAAATGAATAAAATAAAGGTCCAGAGATACCCACCAGAGCTCAGGCCCTTCCCAGATGCACTGGAGCTGCAGTGGGATGGTCAGGCCCAGCCCAGAATGCTTCTACTCACCTGCAGACACCAACCAGAGCTCATGTACAGTCCAGATCTGCCCCCGCTGACCTGGGCAGGAGGCCAGACACAGGGTAGGCCAGTGTCCATCCCTCAACTGGGAGACCTGCACCGAGCTCAAGTCTGGCCCAGGACCACGTCCCCACACTGGAAGACACCTGTTGGAACTCAGGCTCTGCCCAGATCAGCCTCACAAACCTGTATGGAGCCCAGGAAAGGGTAGGTCCAGGTCCATCCCAACACTGGCTGACCCCCCCCAGAGCTGAGCCTTGGGCCGTGACTGCCTCTGCCCACCAGCAGACCACTGCAGGAGCTCAGATCCAGTCCAGAGTCACCATGAGGACCTGTGAGGACAAAACCAGTGTCCAGGGTTGCCCTGTCCTTCCAGTCATCAAGAGGCTTGCATTGGAATTCAGGCTCTGCCCAGGACCTACTCTGCCCACTGACAGACAGCTGCAGAACTTCAGCCCCAACCAAGATCAGCCTCACTGACAGGCACGGGAGCATAGTCCAAGGTAGACCTGGTACCAGCTGAAATAAGCAGGCCCCAAGAAGAGCTCAGGCCAGACACGGGACCACCTCCGATCAACAAGTTGAGCTCAAATTCGGCCAAGATTGGCCCGGCTGACCTGCTTGAAGGCAGAGGCAAAGATAGGCCCAATGTCATCTCGCCATATGCAAAACCCCACCAGACCTCCAGCTCTACCCAGATCCAACTCCATGATATGGCAGGAGATGAAGTCCTAGCCCAGGGTAGCCCAAGGCAATACAGTAACCATGAGACTAGCAGTCTCTACCCAAAGGCCTACCATACCAAAAGTCATTTTGGCAGCCACCCAGATCAGCCTTGCTGACAGGTGCAGGAACTTGGCCCAAGGTAGGCCTGGATCCAACTGCCACAAGCAGGCTCTGAGCAGAGATCAGGCCAGAAACAAGACAGTCTCTGCCCAAAGGCCCACCTGTGCCAGAGCTCATCTGTGCCCCAATCCACCTTGCTGATCCACTGAGAAGTCCTGACAGGGTAGATCCTGTTCCCTCCTGCCTGCCAAGGTCTCAGCTTGGCACCAGAATCACGAGCCACCACACACCTTTGTAGGTTCAAACAGCGATTCTTTATTCCCGATCTCACACTGCCTCCACACCGGTACAGGGGCAATCCCCATCTCCCGCACAATTCAAGTCCTAAATACTTTCTCTCCAGGAGAACTCAGCGGGAACTCAGGCAGCAGGCACGCCCTACCCTCAGCAGGAATAATCTTCAACCTCCAACTTCCCTAAAACTCCTATTGTCACGCCCTAAACCCAAGGACAGGGATACTTCCTGCAAAATACACCCTAATCTTGAATCCACCCTGGTGATTGAGCAGGGTCACCTTTCTCAAACACACAAGCAAAGTCGCAGCAAATTTCCAAGGCAAGTCCATTTAACATGGGGTACGCTGGCAAGGATTTCGATGCGTCATTCCTACTTGGTAATGGCCCTCAGCACCTGCCAACAGCTGACACCCTGCTGTATCTTAGCATTCAACCAGTTAACCCTTGCAGATGTGCACAGGAGCCCTGGCACAGGGTAACACTGGGAACATATGGCCATCACCAGACCTCCACCTCTGCTCAGGCTTGGTCCAGGACCGACTCTGCCCACAGGCAAGACACTCTCCAGAGCTCATTCCCAGCCCAGGTCTAGCTGGAGCATCTGCACCAGAGCCAGGGAAAGGTTAGGAATGTTCCATTCCTCTACTTTCTGAGCCCTGCTGGAGCTCAGGCTTGGCCCAGGACCACCACTACCCTCATGCGGTCCCCTGCTGCTCATCCTTTCTGACCTGCACAAGAGCCCAGGCAAGGGGAGGCTGAGCTCCATCCTGACAGCTGCAGACCCCCACCAAGCTCCAGCTCTGGCCAGATCCAACTCGACAACATGGTAGGAGACAGAGGTAGAGCCTAGGGTAGCCCAAGTCCATCAAGTCACCTTCAGACTGGTACCTGAGCTCAGGCTCCTCCCAGAAATGACTGTCCACTGTCAGACAGTCACCAAAGTTCAGCCCCAGTCCAGATGTCCCTCTGACAGGCAAGCAAGCCTGCCCCAAGTTAGGCCTTAAACCAACTGCCACAAGCAGGCCCCAAGCAGCCCTAAGGCCAGACACAGGACCGTCTCTGCCCACAGGCAGAGCTCAAACATGGCCAAGATTGGCCTTGCTGACCTGTGCAGGATCCTGTGCAAGGGAGGCCCAGTTCCATCCCGCCACTTGCAGAATCCCACCAGAGCTCCAGCTCTAACCAGATCCAACTCAGTGTCCTGGCAGGACACAAAGCCAGAGCCCAGGGTAGCCCAAGTCGATCCAGTCATCATGAGACTGGCACCAAAGCTCAGGCTCTGCTCATGAATGACTCTACCCACTGACAATCAATCACCCAAGTTCAACCCCACCCAGATCAGCAGTGCTGACAGATGTGGGAGCCTAGTCCAAGGTAGGCCTGGGATCAACTGCCACAAGTAGGCCCGTGGTAGAGCTCAGGCCACAAGCTCAACAGCCTCACCCCAAAGGCAGACACTTTCTGGACTCTGGTTCTTCTCCGATCAGCCTAGTCCACCTACTTGGGAGCCTACACATGGATAGACATAGTGCCATCCCACCAGTGTCTGATCCCCGCTGGAGCTTAGACTCGGCCCAATACCACCTCTATCTATGGTCAGATGCACACCAGACTCAGGCCCGGGCCAGGACTGCCTCTGCTCACTTGCTGACTCCTGCTGGAGCTTGGGCTCAGCGCACACTATCCTAGTACACCTGTGGGAGTCCAGTAGTAGGCCTGAGTTCATTTCTCCACTGCTAGATAGCAGGTGGAGCTTAGGCTTGGCTCAGGATTGCCTCTCCAACCTGCACGGGAACCTTGGCAAGTGTAGGACTGGTTCCATCCCACCACCTGCACACCTCACCTGGACCTCAAGCTCTGCCCAGGAGCCAGGCCCCAGGGAAAGCCCTGGTTCTACCTGCCACCACCTGACATCTGTGGTTCTTAGGCTCAGCCCAGGACTTCCTCCACTCATTGCCACACATCTTTGGGAGCTCAGGATCACCCCAGATCTGTGAGGACGACCTGCAGTGGAAGCCTGGGCACAGAATGGCCACAGGTCCATTCCCCCACCAGCCAACCACTGCAGGAGCTTATGCCTAGATCTGATCTGCCTGGCCAAACGAAAAGACAAATGTAGGCTGTTTATAAAATATCACATACCATACACTTGAGATGGCATTTCATGTCAATATAGTAATCCAAAGAATATATAAAGTACATTTGTGTGTGTGCATATCACATAAAAAGAATAAAGAGAATGAGAAAACCTAATGTTGACAGTGTTGGAAAATGGAATTGTCATGCTCTGATAATTGCAATGAAAAATTGTCATAACCCTTCTGCAGAGAAGTTTAAAATATATATCAAAATTTGAAGTGCACACTTTCCTTTAACCCAAGAATTCCAACTCAAATAACTTATGTATAGTTATTATGGCAAATTTTTAAATTTTACCATGAAATTTATCATTGTAATCAAGGTCCCCATTGGCTAGGGATCAGACCTCAGGTCCCTGGGGAAAGTCATTGGGCACCATTGCATTGTTCACACCCATGCCTTTCCTGGGGGTTGCTTACAATCATAAATAGCCCTCCTTCCAGAGATGTCTCTCTCAGCTCTTGGGCCATAGTTTCACTAGATTGGTAACATTTTTTCCCATTAAACTCTAGGACATTCTTATATATTTTGGAAATTCAGACTCAAGTGTTTCCTCACATCTACAGGTTGTCTCCTGCGCTGATTTTTGTCCCCTTCTGTAGTATGGGCAGATGTTGTTCATTATCTATTCTTGCTTTTGTTGTCTGTGCTATAGATGTTGTATCAAGAAAGATAGAAAGAAAGAAAGAAAGAGAGAGAGAGAGAGAGAGAGAGAGAGAGAGAGAGAGAGAGAGAGAGAGAAAGGATGGAAGGAAGGAAGGAAGGAAGGAAGGAAGGAAGTAAAAAAGAAAAAAGAAAGAAATCATTGCCAAGACTAATGAGAATGACTGGACAATGAAGGGTTTTTTTCTCCTGTTTTTTTTCTAGGAAATTTGTAGCCATAGGTCTCACACAGGTCCGCCTTGCCGACCTGCACAGGAGATGGTGCCCAGGGTAACACAGGGTCCATTCCTCCACCAACTGACCCCTGCTGGATCTAAGGTTCTGCCTAGATCTACATTGCCAACATGCCCAAGAGCCAGGGGACAGGGTAGCCCGGGTCCATAAAACCTCTGTGAGACCTCCACCAGAGCTCAGGTTTGGTCTGGACAACCTGCACCCACCAGCCAACCATGCTGGAGCTCAGGAACGCCTTCGCCCACTGGAACTCTCTCCAGAACTCAGGCATGGCCCAGGATCTCCTCTGGCCACAGACAGACACCAGCTGGGGCTCAGTACTGGCCCACATCAGCTTCTATGACCTGAATGGGAGCAGGAGCACAGGGTAAGCCCTGGTCTTTCACACTACCTGCAGACCCCAGCAGGAGCTCAGTCTCTGCCCAGATTGACCATGCAGATTTGCAAGGGAGCCTCAGCACAGGTTAGGCCCAAGTTCATCCTGCAAACAGGATACACTGCCTGGAGCTTAGCATCCACCCAGGATCGCCTCTGCCAACAGGAAGACATGTTCTGGAGCTCATACACAGCCCAGGTCCTCCTCAACGACCTGTGCAGGAGCAAGAGTTCAGGGTAGGCCCAGGGTTATCCCACCACCTGCAGAACCCCGCAGGAGCTCTTGCTCCTCCAAGATCTGCCTTGCTGACATGCATGGGAGCCCATTGCACAGGATAGCCCTGGATTTATCCCGCCACCAGGAGATCCCCTATAGGAGCTCAGGACTGGCCCAAATCTTCTTTGCCAACCTGCATGGCTGCCAGGGCTCAGATAAAGTGCAAGTCAATCCCTCCACCAGGAAAGTCCCCAGGAGCTCAACAAGAAACAAATAGCCCAGATAGATAGATAGATAGATAGATAGATAGATAGATAGATGAATCTAGATTATGCATATTCCTGATTTTTTGCATTTCCTGTCAGTAGGACTTCATGGATTGACTCTATTCATTAATTCAAGAGATTTATAGAACCTAATCCTGAATTGGGTGGGCCAAATGTTGTCCATGTAAAAATAAATCATGATTGTGAAATATTGAAATTATCTTCTCTTACTTGTCAACAATATCAACCATATTCACCAGAATATCTTATCTGAAATACTTGATTTCACTCTGGAAACTTATAAGAAGAACCAGAATTTCCAAGCTGGCAAAGAGCTCTATACATGAGGCAAAACTGTTGACAGTTGCTTGAAAACAGTATTTTGGTGATGTTCATGTGGGTGTCTGCACAGCTAACTCACCAGAGGTTAATCATACACTGAGCTCCTATAATTCAAGAAAAAGTAACAAACAACCTATTAAAAATGGGAAAAGACAAATGTAGGTCATTTATAAAATATGACATACTATAAACTTGAGATGACATTTCATGTTAATATAGCTATCCAAAAAATATATAAAGTATGTGTATGTTCCTACCTAATAAAAGAATAAAGAGAATGAGAAAAATCTGATATTGACAGGGTTGGAAAATGGAATTTTCATGCTCTGATAATTGCAATGCAAAATTGTCAGAGAAGTTTTAGAACATATACCAAAATTTGAAGTGCATGCTTACCTTTTGGCCAAGAATTTCAATTTAAGTAACATATTTATTGTCATTGTGGTAATTCTTAAATTGATCATTGTAACCAAGGTCCAAACCAGCTGGGAATCAGACCTCGGGTTCCTAGGGAAAGTCACTGGACACCATTTCTCTGCTCACACCCATACCTTTCCCAGGGAGGTTGCTTAGGTTAATAAAGACAGGTCCCTTTGCAGAAATGTCTCTTCCAGTCCTTAGCCATGATTTCATTGGATTGGTAACTTTTTTGGCTATTAAACCCTAGGACATTCTTATATATTTTTGAAATCCACAATGTGAAAGCATTTCCTCCCTACTGCAGGTTGTTTTCTGCCCTGACTTTGTTTGTCCCCTTCTGCAGTATGGGAAGATGTTGTCCAATATCTATTCTTTTTTTTTAAAGAGAGAGTGAGAGAGTGAGAGAGGAGAGAGAGAGAGAGATAATTTTTAATATTTATTTTTTAGTTCTCGGCGGACACAACATCTTTGTTGGTATGTGGTGCTGAGGATCGAACCCGGGCCGCACCCATGCCAGACGAGCGTGCTACCGCTTGAGCCACATCCCCAGCCCAATATCTATTCTTGTTTTGTTGTCTGTGCTATAAATGTTGTAACAAAAAACAAAACAAAAAAGAAACAAAAAAGAAATCATTGCTGAGACTAATGAGAATGACTAGACAATGAAGGGTTGTTTTCTCCTGTTTTTTTTTTTCTAGGAAGTTTACAGCCATAGATCTCACATTTAAGCCTTCCACTCACTTTAAAGTGATTTGCATGTGGCATAAGATAAGCATCTTGTTTCATCTTTTGGCATGCAGGCATATTATTTCTCACTAATTTTTTTTATGGAATTGTTATGGTTTTATATCCATAAGATCACTATATGCAAATAGAGACATTTTTTACTTCTTTTCTGATTGGGGTGTATTTTCTTTCTTTTTCATTCCTAGCTACTCTGGTTAGGGCTTCTAGTACTCTGCTGAACAGAAGTGGTGAGCTTGGGCATTCTTGCCTTGTTCCTGATCATACATAAACAGCTCCCACCGCCACTGAGGATTATATTATGAGGTTTTCATATATGGCCTTTATGGGGTTGAGTTAACTTCTGGCTCTTTCTAGTTTATTGTGTATATTTGTTATGAAGGTGTTGAATTTGATAACCATGTGATCTTCATCCTTGTTTCAGTTGATTTGGTGTGTGACAGATGACTGTTATGAGGTGCTCAGGGAAATGAAAATCAGAACCTCAATTAGACATCACACCACATGCTACAGCTCTGTGTTTTCTTATCAAAAACCCACAAAAGACATCAAGTGCTAGTGGAGACTAGGGGGATTGGAACCCCTCTATTGGTGGGAGTGAAACATGGTGTGGCTGCTATGGAAACTAGTATGGCAGTTCCTCAAAAAAATTGAACTAGAACTCTCAGAAACTGGCCACACCATTTCTGTGTATTTATTTTAAAAAAACTGAAATTGAGTTTTGAAAAAGGTATTAGCACTTCCACCTTCATTCTAGCATTAGTCACAGGAGTTGGGATGTGGAAACAATTCTAGATGTCTATCAAAAGATGTATAGGTTTACAGATTATGGCTGATCACACATGAAGCTTCAAATAAAGAAATAATACCTTCAGTCCAGGACAACACAAGGGAGTCACAGATGACCAAAAGAAGTGGGCCAGTTCCACAACAAACACTGCGGGACTCCACACACATGATGTCTGTAAGATGGTCCAACTCATATACACAGAGAGTAGAAGGGGAGTTGCCAAAGGTGGGGCATAAGGACATGTTAATCACCAGAGATAAAATTTCAGGGATGCAGAGGATGCAAATCTAGAGAGCTGGGCTTGTAGATATCCAGGCCGCACTGTTGTGACCTGGAAGTTAGTGAAGGAGGCTGCTTCCCTCTTCAATATTCTTACCAAATTCTAACAATAAATAAATAAATTGAAGTACATTCACTTCCACAGAGGCCTTGGAATATTTTCTAAAAAGAACCCACTATCTCCTTCAGAAATTAAGTTCCTTCGTGTATCCATTGGTGTCTACATACTTTCCCCAAATTTAACAAAGATGTTTGGTTATAAAAGATTGTTTTTACAAAAGTCACACTATGCATAATTGTAACTGGGACACACATCAGGCTGGGCAAAGCTTTCAACAATGAGAAGATACCCAAGTCTGAGTATTCAGAGTTCAAGGGCTACAGGGAGGGCAAAGATTTGTTTGTGACCTTCCTGCCACACACACCATTGAGGCCATTATGTTCCCAGCCAGGGGAACCAAGGCATGGGACACATAGGAATCTAATTTGGCCTGATTGGCTCAAGTGTCCATATGCAGAGGTTTCTAGAATTTTCTTAATTATTTTCAGTCAGAACCAACATGGACCTGGGATTGGTTATGGCCAGATCCACCCCATCCATCAAGGCATAGGATGTGTCATCATTGTTGGTCACCCAGAATCCAGCAGATCCTCAAGCACAATGTCTCCCATGTGGAGCCACCATGAACAATGGCAGATGTGCATGCCTTTACCATTTTGCATGTTGTTTCCTCCCTGTTTGCTGCTTTTGTGAAAGCAGGGATTGAGTTCAATTCATCTCAAAATCTAAGAGCCTAGAAAATGACCAGCCTGTAAGTGTGGATAAATAGCATTTTTGTTGATTTCTTCCTGAGCAAGACTTCATCAAAGCTCATTCTGAAGAGAAAATATTGTAACATTGGGATGTGCTTTGCTGCAGTTATAGAACATCCAACAAACGGTGTTAGGATTTACAAGATATCTTTTTGTCCTTTATGAACAAGACTCCTGAAGCCCTGAGTTCCTAGGGATGGGGTGGCATCAGTGTGATATCACTGTAGATTCAGGGTCTTTCAGCATTCTGCTCTTGTCTTCATCTCTTGCCTGCATCCTCACGGTCACAACATAGATGCCAAGCTCTCACTCTTCAGTTCCTAGATGGGAGAGTGAGGCCTCCTTAACTCAGCTCAACATGCAGACTGGTCTCAGTAACTTCACCAGTGGAGACCAATCACCTTTCCCATCTGAAAGCACCCCTCATTCACCTGCCACCCTGTTACTATCTACCACAACTCCTGATTATGTCCTTCACCACATAAATCTATCCCAATGTGAAGTTAATCTTTTCAATGTGAAAGAGGTTACTAACCCAAAGGGATCCTCTGTGAAGGTGAGTCTTCAGCCTGTGACCTTTTCATGGAGAGGTGGGTGATCAGAGAGGCCATTGTGCCATATCTTCACAGGCAGAAGTGGAAGGCTGGTGGAAACCAGGCCATACCAGTCCACAAAGTGAAACTATCATCATGAACAAATTTGAACACAGATCTTTGATCCAATTTTAGAAATTCTGAAGTTTGACCATGTTTAGTCCACATACCTGTGCATGGTGGCAATCAGCTGGAGCAGAGTAGCAGATCTGTGTGCTCTCCAGTTTGCCACAGTCCCCACCTGCCTGCTGCCCTGTGTGCCATCTCATCCCTCTGCTCATTCATGTTCCTGGTCTGGCCCTGAAGGTGACTGGGCTTATGTTCCTATTTTGGTGTACAAAGAATGTTTTTCAAATTAATTTTCCTTTACTCTTTTGATCTGGGCATAGTAAGTAGATATAGTTTTCTGATGGGAGCTATGAGGTTAGAGAGGTAGAAACATCCCCAAGGTCAAACAGGTCACTCCCCATCTGCAGGGGTCCTAAGCATGTACTTAAGTTTCCTGAAATTGCAGGCTCCTTCCACCATGTGCAGAGAGACAAGAGTCAGAGCCCAGGTGGAAGACTATTTGGTTTTGCAAAAGGGGCCCAGTGGAAAGGAGCAAGGGACTCACAGGGAAAGATCATGGTCAAAGACAACCAGGAGCAACCAAGGTCAAAGCCAACTTTACCCAACTTCAACAATTCCAAGCAGCTTCTGCTCCAGCTCCTAACACAACTGATCCCTGTTTGTGGCAGTATGTGGGGCCCAGAAAAGTACAGAAACAAGACACATGAAAAGAGAGTGACAGAGACAGAGAGAAGTGCGCAAAGGAAGACAGGCTGAAAGGGACAGAAAAAGAGACTGAGGGTGGGAGGGAAGAGAACACCAAAGAGCAGGGGGAGAGAGATGGAGGTTGGCATGGGACAGAGTTAAAGAGCTTCAGAGAGCTAGGTGAAATTATGCTATTGGGACCGATACTCCAAGACAAGAAGCTGCTTCCATCTCCCAGGAACTCATGGACCTTTTTCCTGGGTTCCCAACCGCTGACTCACAGGACTGAGAGTTTTGTGCACATTGGATACCACAGGCCTATGTCTTCCAAGGGTCCCGTCTGCCCATCCCATCTTTGGCCTCATCTCCAAGGCTGTCAGGGATTCCCTTGCTGTATAGAACAGAAATCCCTTTCTCCTGCACTCTCCCATGGGTAGAGGGAATTCCATGGGCGGTGCTCCCCACAACCCGCGACCATTACACAGGCTCTGGGTCCTGCATTGTGGATTCAGAGCAGATGCTCTGCCTAGGAAATGCAAGGGAACATATGTGCATCTGTGGTCTCCATGGAGAATTGTGAGCAGGGCAACCTCCTGGGTACCTGGGCAGTAAAGCCTTTTTTCTCCTTTTGTAGCAGGGCCTGAAATCAGGGAAACTCAACCATTGAACCACATGCCTAGCCCTGTTTCATATTTTATTTAGAGACAGCTTCTCATTGAGTTTCTCAGCACCTTGCCTTTGCCTAGGGTGGATTTGTACTTGCTATCCTCCTGCCTCAGCCTCCTGAGCCACTGGAATTATAGGTGTGTGCAACAACAACCAGCTAAGATTTTGTCTTTGCCAAGTCACTTGTTGAATGCAAACACTATAAGTAAATCTGCAGGTGTCCTGAGGGAAAGAAGCTGCCCTCCTGGCCCCATGGAGCCTAATGGGCCAGAACACCCTTTTGGAGCCCTTGATGAAATCTCTGGGAACATTAGGCACAGGATTTGGTTGACTGAGGCTCAGCTCCCGCTGCTGTTTTTAAAATAGGTGAACACCAGCTAGGGTTCTACTATGAAGGCACCACATTTGCCCTGAAGAAAGGAAACAGTCCTGGGTGGCTTGGACAAGAATCAGATAGCATGTTAGGGAGGCAGAGGCAGGAGACTAGGCTGTGGGAGCTTGTTTGTTTATCCAGGAAAACCCAGAGCCTTGCTATGAATCAGCAGTGAACTTCCCACACTGCCTCTCCTCTCACAGCATTCACTGGGCCCTCAGCATGTTATCAAGTAAACAATATGCTTCCAGCCTGGGAGACAAGCCTGTACACTGAGTTCAAGATTCGAAAGGGTATGTGCCATTGGAGCATGCAGAGAGCAAAGATAAAGGCGTGGGGAGCTGAAGACAAGGATGACCAAATTACAGCACAGGGAAGAGTGGCCCAGGAGGGAACAATCAGGGCAAAGGTTCAGATTCCACCTTATGAAGAGTCTAAGGCCTTCAGGATGGTTCCTAACCTCTCAGGATGCTTCTTGGCTTCCAGAAGTTGGAGGACAGCATGAGGTGACCTTGTAACATCTGCTTCCTCTTCCAAAAGCAGGGTGGGTGAGGGGTGCAGAGAACTCCTAAAGGCCCCCCTTGAGATAACTTATCCACAGCCTGATGACTAGGATCTTTGTGCTTTAAAGCCACAGAGCAGAAGGCTCCATGAAGGTCACTTAGGCCAGTATTTCCCACACATGGGCATCCACCTCTTCCCACAGTTTGTGGTGCTGCTTCCTCCCAGGGCACATCACCTACATTCTCAGCCTTAGGCCTCCTCTCTAGTTAACCTGATCATGACCTTGTTGCCAGTTCTTTTGTTCTGATAGTTAATAAAATAAATGCTGTTGGACAAGCCCATGAAACATTCCTGTTTTAGTCAAATCTTTGTTGTTGTGACCAAAATATAGGGCAAGAACAACTTAGAGGAGCAAAAGTTAATTTTGTCTCATGGTTTCAGAAGTTCAGTCTATGGTTAGCCAACTCCATTGCTCTAGGACTTAGGAGAGGCAGAATGTCATGGTGGAAAGATGTGATGGAGGAAAGCCACTCTGGACATGGCAAAAAGGGACATGCATGTCCCTCCATGCACCAGGGACAAAATATGATTGCCAAAGGCACACTCGCATTAACCCACTTCCTCCAGCCACACCATAGCTGCCCAGAGTTAAGGCCCAGTTAATCCATATCAGTGGATTAATTAGTCCACAACTCATAATCCAATCACTTTCCTCTGACAATTCTTGCATTGCTTTACACATGTCCTTTGGGGGAACACCTCATACATAAACTATAACAGTGTCCAGAATAGACCCTTGAAAAACTCTGCCCTGGACCAGTCCCTGAGTTTATGCACAACTGAGGCCCAGAAACAAGAAAGGATTTACACAAACCACAGGATTAGTGAGCCACACACTGTCCTAACTTCCCTCTGTCCTCTGGGCTGTATCATTCCATAGGCACTTGACCCTGAGGGTATCCAGTCTTTGTTCTTCAATTCCTCTGTGAAGCTGTCTCCTCCCCTTCATCTCTCCTCTCTGTCCCTCTCTTCCTATAGTCCCCCTCTTCATTACCCTACCTCTGCCTTGTTCACAGCTTTAAAGTCAAATTGGTTTGGAAGCTTGGTTCTTTCTTATTTCAAACCACTTCCCAGGTCAAAGAACAGCAATCTCACCTTCTGCTTATTAAGGGGAAGATGATCCTACCTGCTCGTGAATGGTTTTAAGCAGCTCATCATGTCAGAAGCCAGGAACTTCACATCCCTCAGAGCCCAAAGCAGGCTGTGTAGGCACTTAAGGACTCTGCAGTTACTCACTAAGGGAACAGGTATATATCAGACCTTATTCAAGTCCCTAGAGAAGAAGTTTGAAGATAACAAACTCGTGTTTGGGTGAGCTGGGATTTCCCTGGAGCAAAAGGATAATTCACAAACAAGCAAATGAAGGCATCACTTACAGCAAAATGAATAGACAAATACTCTTCACAGCTGTTCATGAATGGATTTCTTGTCATGCTTCAGGTCTGGTTTCCCTCTGCTTTCTCCCCGCAGCCCTCCTCAGCTCCTGAACCTGTGATGCTGCATGCTCTGGCCAGTCACTGAGAGCTGCCCTGCATGGGTCACCAGCACCTCAGATTCTCCATGGATGAAAACATATGTTTATGTTCAGAAAGAAGCACACTGTGTATGTGTTTCCTGCACTGCTGAGAAGCCAGTGTGTCCTGTGCATGCTGCTGATGGGATATGTGTGTGGTGAAGTGTGTGGTGAAGGGCATTGATTTGGGAGTTGAAATTATGTTTTCTTCTCCAGGATAAAGTAGTGATTGAGTGGCACCTTTGTGTGCCTATGCTTCTTGTATGTGTTATGCACGCATTGAAGATGAACATATGTATGCGTTGAAGGGTGTGTATGTGTGGTTTTCTTTTTTTTTTTTTTTGCTATGCATGTGTACAAGTCTGTGTGAGCAAGAGAGTGTGATTGTGTTGACATTTTTGTAATTAAAGAGGGTTCAGGCTTCTTCTGGCCACACACACCCAGTGTGCCCCCCACCTGGGACCAAGAATGCAGAGCCCCCAGGTCTGGGGGTCCACACGCCTTCACATCTCTTTGCCTTCTTGGTTCGACATCACTGGTGATCTCCTCCTCCTCTTTCACCATAAGATTCCCTAAACCAAAAGAAAAAAAGGAACCAAGTCCATTCCATGCACATCCATCTTCTGCCTCTGCCTTAGTGATGCATGCTCACATGACACTCTGGCAAATCTACTACTATAGCCCTAGTCCCTGCATCCAGCATGGTGTGTGAACATCTTCCTTGCACTCCCCAGGCCTGGATAAACCCCCTGATTCATCCCCTTAACCAGCAGCCTACTAAAAACTAACACAATTTATGTATTATAGGCATAGGGCATCATGCCCAACACATACATATCATTTTGGAAAAAAAAAAAGTCAGGGATTTAGCATCAAGAGTAATCTTCACACAGTGAATTGTAAACTCAAAGATGGCAACTGGGAACAGAGTGACAGAACTCAAAAGAGAGATAAGGAAAGACTTGCATAGATAAAACACTTGATAACGTCACAAAGGTCACATTTCTATTTTTTGGAGAAAGACATATGATTCCGTAAAAGTTAGTGGGAACATTGTGAAGATGCTTAATGATGTAGTTAACAACATGAAATCCAATCCCTATCTCAATATTTCCATCCAAAAAAACTCCAGATGCTCTGATACACTAAATGTATAAATCATCAAAGTCCAGGAACAAAATAAATGAATGTTTACACAATGGAGGAGGATTTCTAAACCTCAATGTGGAAAGCAAGAAGGCAAAGTTGGTTACTAATGCGAGTTTTGTATGTATATGGAGGTGTAGTGTGTGTGGACATGTACAAACATACACCAGCACACATTGCTCTTGTACTTTGGTGGTGTTAAAATAAATCTTTGAAATAATCCAATTCATACAGACAGGAAGTAGAACCGTGCTTACTGGGATGAGTTACAGGGAAAAGTGGCAAGAGAGTATTTAATTAGGACAGGTTGAATTTGTGAGTAGAAAAGTCCTGGGGATGGACAAATGATAGTGATGGCTGTATCTTAATGACATTCTCTTTGGTGCCATAGAACCATACTCCTTTTTAAAAAGTTAACATGTTAAATGTCTCATATCGTGAACATGTACAACTGCAACTGTGTTAATTTTGTTTTCAAAATACCAGGTACAATCTTTTCTAAAGACTTTTTTTCTTAGCTGTTGTTAGATCTTTATTTTATTTATTTATCAAAAGTGCTCAGAAAGGAAGACAGGGCCTTGGACCTGCCAGGCAAATGTGCTTCAGCTGAGCTCCAGTCCCAGCCCAAGTGGTAACTTACTAAAAAATAGAGTCTGAGATATAATCACACAGGAATATGTTTACAGATATGTAAAAGTATTTTTAAGAAATAAAACACCAGAGGGGATAGGGTTGTAGCTCAGTGGTAGAGTGCTTGGCTAGCATAGGAGGGGCTCTGGGTCTGATCCTCAGCACCACATCAAAATAAATAAATAAAATAAAGGCATTGGGTCCAAATACATCCCCCACTGCCCCCCACCCCCCAAAAAAACCTTTAAAAATATATAAAAATCATATAAAATGATTACAATGGACCACATCAGGGTATAATAAAAAACTTTGCCACAGTCACAATGAATGACTTGTTTAAACTGAAATTCTTGGGCTAAAGATAGGCATGCACTTTAAATTTTGGCATATTTTCTGAAACTTCTCTACAGAAGTGTCATGGCAACTTTGCATTTCAGTTCTCAGAAGTTGACAATCCATTTTCCAACACTGTTGAGATTCGATTTTCTCCCTCTCTTTATTCTTTGTATTTGACAGGCAAAAACACACATGTACTTTGTGTTTCCTTTGGATTACTAGATTGTGACGTAGAAAGACCTCTGGATCTTTGGTTTGTCATCTTAAAAACAGTCAATATTGGGTGTTCCCATTTTTCTCAGTTATTTGTTTCTCCTCATTGACTTGTATGAGCTAGGTATGTGATGAAGCTCTGGTGAGCTGTGCAGACACCCCAAAAAACATCACCAAAATACTGTTTTCTAGCAACTGGCAACAGTTTTGCCTCTTGCATGGAGCCCTTTGGCAGAGTGAGAATTCTGGTTCTTCTTATCCATTTGCAATGTAAGCCAAGAGTTTTCCAAGGCTCCAGCGGGTGTCTGTCCGTGGGCAGAAGTGGTCCTGGGTAGAGCATGGACTCAGGCTGGGTTCCAATGTGGCAGGATGAACCCAGGCCTATACTGGGCCCTGGCTGCATTACAGGTTGGCAAGGCGGATCTTGGCCAAGCCTGAGCTCCTGCAGAGGTGGGCCGGTGGCGGTAGGGACCTGTGGTATCCTGTGCCAGGTTCGTTGTGGAAGATCTGGAAGGGATCCTGAGCTCCTGAGGTTGTCTGGTGATGAGTGGAGGTAGTCCTGGGCCGATCGTAAGGACCTACAGACTTCAGCAGGTGGCAGGTAGAACCTGGGCCTTCCCTGGGGCCCAGCTCTTGGGCAGAGTTTCAGTTGCAGCAGGGGTCGGACGGTGGCTGGATGGAAGGTGGTGTACCCTGGGCATGGTTGCCAGGCAGGTCGGCGAGGCCTTCCTGAGCCAAGCGGAAGCTACAGCGGCAATCTGGCGGGGGCAGGATGAACTCTGACCTACCCTGTGCCCAGGCTCCCTTGCAATTCTGGCAAAGTGAATCTGGCTGGAGTCTCAGCTCTGGCAGGGGTCAGCAGGTGGCTGCATGGATCAAGGCCCCTCTAGAACTCCCGCGCAGGTGGAAGAGGCTGATCAGGGCAGAGCGGTGAGCTGCAGAAGAGATCAGCCAGTGGTGGGATGGACCCGGGCTTACCCTGAGAACGAGCTCCCTGCAGTTCAGCTGGGCGGATCAGGCCTGGGCCTGACCTGTGCAAGGGTCTGCAGGTGGCTGGATGGAACTTGGCTTACCCTTGCCCAGGCTCCTGAGCAGCTGACTTGGCTGATCTGGCAGGAGCCTGAGCTCCGGAAGGTATTCCCTGTGGGCAGAGGTGGTCGTGGGTCTGGCTTGATATCATAGTGGGAAAACCAAGTAGAAGCCTCTGAAGCTGCCCTTACCCACCCCAGTCATGTCAGGAAATTAAAAACAGTATCATATCCCAAAGGGAATGGCAGATCCCCATTACACTTTCATGTAATTCATCTCCAGAAAAGCCACATGGATCTTGGAGGATGACCAGAGACTTGCACAAACTCACTTAACAATGGTTCTCTTTGCAACTGCTTTGCCAGATAGAAGGGCTGGAATTGCCTCAGGTGTATTGATTGCTGTTCTGATCTGATAAATGCATTCTTTTCAATCTCTATCAGATAGGGAGATTAGAAATAGTTCTCTTTCATTAGGAACAGATAACAATTGCACTACAATCTTATTCCAGGGCTGTGTGGACCTGAGAAGCAAGAAGTGAAAAGTATTTTAGAGGCCTCAGTAAATGCATGCTTAACAGATGAATCTGCCTATGCAGATTCAATGACTCATACCCTGTTTTCACAGGGAACACAGATAACATCCCATTAAACAATAAGGTGTAGCTGCCACTCAGTTAATTCACCTTCTTCATTACAAGTAGACAAAAAAGGAGTATTATGACATAGGAATTGACTCTGACCAGCCGTCAGTAGGAATGCTTTTACAGAGAGAGCAGGGAAGACTGTTTGCACCCAGGTAATCCACTTGGGTGTCTCTCAAAGGGAAATCAATAAGTACAACAGTCACAGCCTAGTTTTGCAGCCACCAAGTAAACTATTTGGACCAGATAAGGAGAAGGGTGGGCTAGAATGGGTAGGAAAAGAGGAAGACAATGAGGATCAGAGTAGCTGCTGGGGTGAGGGCTATAGTTTATTTCATTCACCTTCATCTTATAAGTTTCCCCAAAAAGAGAGCCCATCAAAATCTGACAGATCTATTCCAAGAATTTATTACAGGAAGCAAGTCAACTGCAGATTTATCATCCCTTCAAGCCCAATGACTCATTTTCTCAACCAGAAAGGTTGATGGCTATCAGCCATCAGCTGAATCCCTCTGCAAGCATTGCCCTCTGTTCAAGAGTTTCTTTACTCAAGACCATTCCCTTTCCTGGAGTTAGTGACTGACCAATGATGGGGTCAATCTTGTCTCAATTCAGATGACTCCATGGCCACCATGTGAGTAATGAAGCCTTTCTTCTGACTGCATCACAGTTCACATTCTCCCTCCACCCAATAATGCTACCTTCACTTTACAAAATTATTGATCCCAATAGGACTTCCCAGTAGCCTTTTTTTTATGTGAATCTCCACCTCATACTCTGGGTCCCAAGGAATTAAAAATGCAAAACACGCATTATTTCATTTCATCCTTGCCATAATTTTTCCACTATTTTACAGAGGAAAGTCAAGCCTCAAGAGCTTCCATAAACTTTCACATTCCCTGATTCTAGAACCTGTGCACTTAGAACCAACTGCAGCAAACTACAATCCCTGTACTAGAATTAGGCAACCCCACCCCAACCCCAGGATGAGAGTACATCAAGTACAGACACTAACTTGCAGAATGTATCTTGCCATTATGTGTTCCCTTGGACCTACCCACATGTTTCAGAGGAAGAAGCCTCTGAACTCTCCCCATTTTATTGCTGTGTGCTTCAGAGTTTGGCTACCATGAGTTCCCAACTGAGTTTCATGCTACTGTGCTTGTGGCACTGTGGAGAAGAGTCTCCCTGACATGAGCAGCTACCACCCCCAGTCCTAAAGGTCCCATGTTCCAAGGTCATTGAAGTGATTCAAATATACAGTGATCTTTGTTTTATGAATCTAGTGGTTTAATAAGAGGCTTTTGACCAGAAAGTTACATAACTGTAAAGATCACCAAGTCTGTATCATGTCTCACTTCCCTCCCTTGAGTAAGGCTAGGTCACTTAGTCTCCTGCAAGTTCCAAGGGAAATGCTCTAAAGGAATGTGGCTTAAGCAGTCTCCACTATGGCAAAACGACATACTGTCTTCAGCTGTTGCAGATAACATAGAAGCCCTTCATCTTTTCTAACAACTTCATTCTCATTTATTCTCTGAGCAATCTCTTAGTGGCTGGACTCCCACTGACTTCTGCACACACATAACATGGATAAGTAACCAGGGAGGGCAGTGAAGCATGTTTAGTCATTTTGCATAAGAACTTCCCTTGTAGACATTCCATATGTAACTTGCCTGGCAACTCCCTTTTCTACCACTGAGGCACCAATGCAGAACAAAGGAGGAGTGCTCTCAGCCCCTCCACTGGAGACTCCTGAGACAATAGTGCCCCCACCAGGTGCTACTGTCCCCTACCCTTACACACACATCTTCCAGTGCCTTCTAGACTCACCTCCCCTTAAACCCAACAATGGTTCTTCTGCTTCAGAAGGTATGGCTCCTTCTCATGAGACATAGCAAACTCAGTCCTGCCCTTGTTGTCCTCCTGTGTAATTTATTTATTAACCTTTTCTCCATAGCAAGTGCTTCTTTGACCATCTTCAATAATCCAAACTCACTGTTTCCTCCCCAAGAAACCATCCCTGAAGAGCCACCTGGGTCATGCCCTGATACAGGCTATTGGGCTATAATCACCAGCCTTCAATGGAATCTGATACAGTTTTAGAGGCAGAATACTATTTCTAAGCTCAAACTCTACTATTTACTGAAATGTGATCCCAGGGAAGTCCCTTAATTTCACCAAGCTCCACTGTCCTCATTTATAAAGTGAGGACAGTGGAGCCTACCCAACACACCCATGGAGAAAGCTAGTGAAGTAATGTGGTAGAAAGTGACCTTTAAGTTTTAAAGTGCTATACAAATGTTAATTATCATTATTGTATGGTTCCTCTCCAATGAGCTCACTGAGGACACATCTTTTACTTTATTTCTCCCTGGGTCACACATACAGTGCCAGTAACACTGTAGGCTAATATTAGACACAGAATTAAAAATGAATAAACAAAAACCATTGATCTACCAGAATTAAGATAAAATCTCAAATATATTAAATCTACTGTAGACATGATTCCACAATCTAGAATATCCTCTATTGGGAAACATCCTGAAAAAGTCTGAAAGTCCATTTATAGCACAACCTTGACAACCTACACTGAGCAAAGAAAAAGCATCAAAATATATTTCATCTCCTAATACGGAGCCAACACTGCCAACAGGGGACAAGTTAGACTCCGGAACCCTTGTTCCTTTGCCCAAAGCTACCTTTAAATAACCAGCTTTTTAAAAAGTCTCATTTAAGAAACCCTTCTTAACCCATGGTATGATCAGTTCCTCTTCAATATCTGATGCAACCCTTAGTGTTTTCCATTGCTTTCTAGCTGTGTTAGATTTCCCTAGGAGACAGAAATGAAAGTGATGACTAAGAGGATCACACTTAAATTTTAAATGTTTGACTTAAACATTGATTCCCCCACCCACCCCTCCCATCCCTGTCTTCATGCCCTCCGACGGGAAACTACCATATTTACACAGCGTAAAATCTTCAGCTTGCACCATTGCATGTAAGCTTGTAATCTTTCAACACAAATTTAGTTGGAACTACACAAGGCAGAATCTGCTCGGAGTTCAGATTTTGTTCTACTTCGCTGACAACCTTCTAAAGATATAGAAAAGGGTTACGTGCCAGAAGTATACCTCTTGTGATCTACTTCCACTCTATTAGAAATATTAGGCAGGTACCTATCTTCTCTGCATTGACCATTTTCTATATCCCAATCTTGCCCCAAGTTAAACTATTCAAATCACCAACTCTGGAGTAAAGAAAAGCGTTGGAAATAAGTTAAATTGCAAGAGGGGAAAATAACAATAACGTGGAGTCTTTCTTTAAAACACCTCAATGTACCCTCATATTTCCCCCATGTAAACAGGATGATATTTCTCAATTGGGTGGTTTTGTTGTTGTTGTGTTTTTGTTTTTTGTTTTTGCAAATGGTCTAAACTTTAGTAATATAGGCAACATTTTGTTGAATATCTAAAAAAATTAAATGGTTATGGTGATGGATTGATGCAAATCATTTTCCAGACAATTTGTTCTAGATATGAATACTCTGAAACCAAAATCTGTTGGAGTTCAGCAGATCTTATAATTCTGCTTGCAATTAAAAGGCAGATTCCCTATAGGTCCATTTCTATCAATATTTCACTAAATCTGCCAAGCTAGCAAAAGGTGGATTATTGGAAAAACTGAAGTGTCACTGAGGGATCTTTTGCTTCCAGGAATGTAGTTTAGAGCATTCCTATATGAACATTATGGTTGTTGAGCGCCAGGCACTAGAACTATAAAACTAAGCAAAACCATTGCTAAACAAAAGAAGTTCATGGTCTTAGATTGACTCATTAGCATGTCATTTTAATACAAATCAGGTAATGACATAGAGAGGCAGAGGGTGGCATAGGTTTCTAGGGTAAGTGTTGTCTGGCCAAGTCTTAAAGGCAAGCAGGAACTGGACAGGAAAAGGGAAGAAAAAAGGTATCTGTCAAGGACAGCAGCATGAATGAAGAATCCAGAAGAGCAGGAGAATGGTCAGTGCAGAGAATCAGCAAGTATTTTTTCCATGGACTCCCTCCCAACCCGCCCCCCCAACCCTGTGGTCCATTGGGCAGGAGAGGTTCTGAGCAGTGTTCATCATCTTCCAGAATGCTCTTTGCATGCTTTACCTTGGCACTCTGGGGTTCTTTCAAACAAAGGACTTCAGACCCCACTGCATGGGGGAACCATATCAAGGCTGAGAAAATTGCCACTGCTTCTAGAATTCCCTCTCTCCCGAGAAGCCTCCTGCTCTGTGCAGGGGCAAGGTGCCTTCTCTCTCAGGTGCTTCCTTCTCCCAGAAAGCTGCTCACTCTCCCAGAAAGTGGCCTCTGACTGCTGGCCTGCTGCCCTGCAAATCTTCCAGACAGCCCATGTGCCTCAGTCCTGACAGAGGACACTGTGGAGGCTGTGCCAGGAACCCTGCTATGTGGTTTCTTTCTACTTTAGGCAGAAAGAGGAAAGTAAATCTTCAAACAGCCTTTTCAACACTGAAACTGCTAACAGCAGACTGCTGGAGAGGGGAAGAAAGCAGTGGAAGAACAGGGTAGAGGGAAGCTGATATTTTTTACACATCCTTTAGTAGTTTCGAATGGTGTACTGTTCATATGGATCACTTATTCAAGAAGTGTAGTTCTTGAGAAAATTACTATAGAAAGAAAAGTAATGTCATGGAACCCCAGAGTTTTCAGTATTTTTCACAATGAAATAACAAGGCCCCTCTTTGTACTGGGTTGGCTTAATTAAAACCAAACTTACAGGTAAGAAGTCAGTTCATGTGGTAGTTAAGAAGATAGATCTCAGACACTAAACATACTATAAGACCATAAGTTTCTTTACCTCTCTGTACCTCAGTTTATAAATCTGTAGAATGAGAAAAATTACAATATCCTGAGATTACATAATCTAAAGTATATGAAGCACTTAGTGTCTGCCATCTAGTAAGTCACTAATCATCATCATCCTTATTGGTTGCTAGTCACCTCTACCACTTTTTGCTATATTGTTTAGTAAGAAGAAAAGTTTCAGGTAAGCGAAGTTTGCCTCGGAGAAGGACAGCACTTAAATTCAATAAGAAAAAATGAAATTGGATGTTGTTCAAATAGTAAAATTTTAGTTATAGGATGAGTAAGTTCTGATGATCTAATGCATAGCATGGTAATTTTAATTAATAATGGTGTATTATATGCCGCTTTGCTAAGAGAATGGATCTTAAGTGTACACACATACACACACAATAAGTATGTGAGGTGATAGATGTATTAATTGTGATAACTGCTTCACAATGTATATGCATATTGCATTATCACAATACATACTTTGAATATATGTAATTTATGTTTGTCGATTATTCCTTAATAAATCTGAAAAAAAAATGAAATTTAAGGGCTGTTTTCAGCTTTCTGGAGAAACATTTTCTTTCTCATAAACTTACTATGATACACAGGACAGAGTACAGGAGGTGATTCAGGGACCCAGATTCAAGCTTGGGTGGACACACCACCAAGGACTCTTTAAATTCTTCTCAAGAGTGTCATGGGCCCAAGTAAGCTAGTGTATGTGAAAGGGTTGCATACCTGCTAAAACCCTGCAAGTTTAAGGTAAACATATTCCCAAAGTGGTATACATAATCAACGAACAATTACGTAGAACAGCTAAGTTAACTAGAGCATGTGATAACCATCCAGAAGTTTCTACAGTGCTGTGAGAAAAGTTTTTCTTTCTGGTAAAACCCAGCAGTGGTAAAATCAACTGCTGAGAGAATTGTCCCCTCCAGGAATGCTCTCTTGGTGATCTTGCTGGCACCCCTCTTCCACCACTGCCTGGGTAGAAGAGCCCTGAGACTGGGATTCCCTTTCTCTTGCACATCTGTGCGCTGGATGCACTTATCTAGAAATATCTTGTGCCCTTCAAATTCAAGGCATGAAAACATACCCCAGCTTTTTTTTAGTTCAACCCACAACAACTTTTAATCAGTTCAAAGAAATCTCAGGGATTCAAGTTTGTCGGTTTTGTGACATCAAAATAACAAACTTAATCTCTAGACTTAAGTTTCCTTACCAGAAAATTAAATATAAAATTCTAAGGGTCATATGAGCTTGGCACAAATGTAAACAGAGTTTCCACTGTTTCCTATCTCTGTCCGTTTTCTGGTTAGTTTCCATGAACGTCCACCCACTAGACCCATGCTAAAATCCACCTCATCTCAGCTCTCTTGTGGTGTTTGAAGAAGATGGCACCTGACTTGTTTGAGTTCTCAGGTGCAAAAGGCTGCTTTCCTCTCCTCCCTGGCCTACCTATCTAGGCATGGCCCTCACACAGTCACTGTTATAAATTTTCTTAGTGAAGAGACAAAGGAAAAAACACATAGATTAACTTGTTCATTCACTCAACGAATATTTACTGGGTATCTATTACATATATTAGATGTGTCTCATTAAGAACCAAATCCACCTGTTAGGTGGAGGTAGAGGTTGCTGGGGAGACTTTCCTAAGGAAGCAAAGGTTGGTTGAGATCTGAAGGGAGAGTAAGAGGTAACTGGATGGAAGGGAACAGTTGAGAGAACTGGCCTAGGGCCCTGCAACGGGAAAGAAAGAAGGAGAGAGAGAGAGAGAGAGAGAGAGAGAGAGAGAGACCAATGAAAGGACAACATGGTCTTTCTCCTCCTTCCTGGCACTCTGCCTCTCATTGGGTTTCTTTCTCAATTAGCACATCTCCATTGCCAGACACATGTGGTTATATTGGCTCAATCTATAAAACACGTGTGAAACCTGGACACCTACAACTGTGGTTAGAAAAGGACTTTGTGGTATTTATACAAACACATCCTTGGTTCTCATGGCATGGGAAGCAATCAGTATCCAAATGGAGACATTCTACTTCAGAGGAGCCATTTCTTTCAGCTTTTCACAAACTCATTCCCAATTTTTCTAATTAATACCTTCCACTTTAGCCCTCTCCATCCTCAAAGTAATTGCAACATGTTCCCAAATGGGTTATAGCACTCTAATTTGTTTTTTAGTAAAATCTAGTAAATAAAATATGGTAGAATTTAAGGATGCCCTTCTTTCATATGGTAAAAATCCTCAAGGGAGATAAGTTTACTAAGTACAAAGAAGAAAAAGTTTTGGCATTCCTGAGAAGGGAGGAGGGAGGGGGGAAAAACACCCTGTAAATGTCACTACTGACAAATTTTATCTATGTTTGGAAGGCCCTGGGGGGTTTTAGGGCTTTCCATAGAGATTAAAAAGTGACATTCTTATGAAAAAGAAATGCACAGCCTTTGCCCCCTGGAGCATTCACCCCCACATCCATAATTCAGGTGAATAGGAATTTCAGTAGCCAGAGCACAAAGCTTCCCACAGCAAGCAACCCTACCCGCTGTCAGTTTCAACAGGTCAGTGGCATCTCTAAAGAAACCTTGAATCAAACATGTCCATGTCTGATAGCTTTTCCCAAGCCACTGTGGGCTTATGACAGTGCCTATTAGAACTGACACTCCTGAACCCATACTATTATTTCCATTTATGCTTGACTTAGGACAGTGGACCTGGCAGGTCAGATGCCCAAATGCATTCCGATAAGCCTGCCCTGAAAGCTCTTTCAGATCATTGGGACTCCAAGAAAGCTTTTTTGTTTGTTTTAAAAAAATGTTTTAAAAGGCATTTGTATTATTCTGGTATTCACTAGAGGAATGGACCTGAGCAGCAAGGAAATATGACCTGTTCTGGTTTTAAAATTCTACACTGTTTTGTAAAGACTTATACTTGCAAATTTGTTTTTGTTTTTTTTTCACATACCAACTTGAGGACATTAAATTAAAAATAAATTTTTATAATAGTGGTTCATTATATGAGTCTCTTTACTGTTGTGAGTGCTTGAAATGTTCCTATATGGTTTTTCATGACAAAAGCAAAAAGAAATAAGCACATCATTCCACATGCTTCAGGGTCCTTGCCCCTCTTTTCCCCTTCACCCAAGACTTCTGTATCTAGGGAACATATGACAGTTGAGCTTTCAGCTCTAAGTCTGTCCTGAATCACCACTCATTTTTCTCAGTTGCTTAGAAGCAAGCTTGATATTTTGTTCTTACATCCCAACAATACTTATAAAAAGGAACTCTTGTTCTCAGTATGTTAGAAATTATAGGTTCATTTATTCTGAGAAGGAAGTTACATATTAATAGGCATTCTGATGTTATTTTTACCCTTTATTTTAAAGGTAAAGTTTCCAAGGACATTAAAAATTGCAATAGTGTGCTGGGAGTAAATTTTACTCCTACATCTAAGAAACAAATTCACAAAAGATGACATCATAGTAGTTATATTTTGCAATACGACAATTGAGGATTTCACAACCGCCTTAAGTTTCAATCACAACACAGATAAGTAAAACATTAAAGATGAATTCTTTAAATGTCATTGACACAATTTTTTAAAAAAAATCCATTGAACATTTACAAAGTTAATAATAATGCACTTAGTATGCTTATGGAAATCATGTGGAGTGAAAATATACTAGCTTCTTAGGAACTGTTATAAAAACTCCACATTCTATCTATGCTGCTTCTGGGTCAGCAGGGGTATTCTACACCCAAATGAAAACCATCCTCTTAGTAGATGTTTTCCAGTACACTCAAGTCCAAGACAAGTGTACTTTTCCTTCCCTCCTGCCCTGTAGATGATGACTGAGGTACACACAGAGGAGGAAACATAGAGAGCTGAGGACTTCATGCCAACTTTGACTCAAGTGCTATCCCACACTAATCCAAAGCTCATCAAACCATCTTCCTAGGCTCTTGATGAGAACAGAAAGCTAATTTTTCATACTGCATCAAACATCCATGGATTATTTAAAAAACAAAACACTTAGAATCTACTTGAATATATGGGACATTTTGAACTAACAGGGCATTAGCCAGTCTTTGTGAAAACCCCCTTTATGCTTTAATTTGATTTATAGGACAATTTTTTAAAGTAGTCCTTATTACTTTTGAAATCATGGTGTACCTTTAGGATAGGCTGACAAAGGATTGTTTTATGATATTTCTTGCTTAGTGACTAGGTAAAAAATACTTTCAATGAACCATTCGTTAAGTTCTAAAATGTCTAAATGTAATTAGGAAACCATTTGTTCCATTCCTTTTTAAACATTTCTATAAAATTCTATTCTGACTCAAGTATAATGAAATTAGCTTTTGCTGGGTCTGACTTGTTAGCCTAACCACTGGCCACTCTTTTTATTTTATTTTTCCCAATGCTGGGGTTCAAACTCACAGCTTCACACTTGCTAGACAAGTGCCAAACTGTTGAACTACATTCTCAGCCCCACTGTGTCTTAATCAGGTGATACCTGTTAGCACAGGAGTTGCATACAGCCTTCAAGAAGGACAAACTGCACTGCCCAGACTTTCTCAAGGACCTCTGCTCCATGAGGGTTGGGGATCAACTAGCAATCTTCCAGGGCAAACAGAGCAAACCATAAATTATGGGCATCACAGCAGCTTTCCAGAGGCACACAGCAGTGGCAGGGGTCCTGGGTTGTGAACCAGCACATACTGTTAGTTCAGCATGTGTGTTGGTGTTAATGCCTCCACATCCACAGGCCTTTGTCCCCTTTGTACACTCACTCTTCTGTCTCATTTCTCTTACCCATAGCTATCCTTCAGAAGTTGGTATCTTGACCCACATTCCAGAAGGCAGCCCAGCCAACTTCTTGAAACCCAGCACCTAAATAGTCTCATTTTTGTACTAGATGACAGAAGCAAAATCCCTACCCTCCTGCCCTGTAGATGATGAATGGGGTACACACAGAGGAGGAAGCATAGACAGCTGAGGACTCCATGCCAAACTTGACTCAAGATCTATCCCACACTAATCCAAAGCTCAGCTAGACTCCCATCAAACCATCCTCCTGGGCTCTTGGTAAGAACAGAAAGTGATTTTTTTATGTTGTATATGATTTGGTGGATTCAACAAGCTAGAGTAGATATGCATAAATATAGAAATGGGATTTCTAAATTCACTTGAAAAGTTAAAGATATGTGTTTATTTCCCCCGAGCCCATTAAAATGGCATTAGAAAGATGATTTTTTTAAGAAAAAATTTGCTAAGCAGCCAAGGGACTCTGCATTTGGAGGGACTCCAGTCACAGAACTGGGCAGTGTGAACCACCAAGAGTGACAAGGTTAGGTGAACCAATCAGTTGATAAGGAGATCAGTGCACATCAACACTGCCCCAGGCACCAAATTTAGCAAAGCTTGGCTTTGGAAGCTTGGAAGGCAGATTCATGTCTTTCAGGTAAGACACTATTTCCCTGCTGGGGAAACTAAATGTCCCAAGAGAAACCTGACCCCATCCCCTGCATACAATGTCATTTAAATTTCCTCCAATGGAAAAAAAAATGAGAGCTCTTGCCAAATTATTCTTCAGAGAAGCCTACTAGGAATCCCCAGCTTTGTGATACCTCTCCCTTAACAATAAGTAACAGAAGAAGAGGGGAGGTGATATCGGTCAAATTATATTGTTATACTGTGTGAATGTAACAACAGATTCCATTATTATGTACAACTATATTGTGCCAACAAAAACAACAAAAAATGGGAATAAATAAATAAATAAACAAATAAATAAACAAACACGTTTTTGAATACTCATAAGAAGAGTGAAAAGACATTTGCCAAACTGTTAACAGTAATCTTCTGAGTGGTGAAATAATAGGTCATTTTTGTACTTAGTTCTTTATCTATACTTTCTAATCTTACAAAATAATCATGCTCTACTAACAAACAAACAAAAAGTGACCAAGACATTTGAGAAAAGCCACATCTTGAAAAGAAATAGACCAGAAAAAAAGAAGATAAAAAATAGACTAATTAGACATTGATAACATGTTATAAGATAATATCAATTTATTCAGAGATATAAGAGAAGATATGTTCACCCAGCAGGACACTGCATCTGGCCCCTGACTTTCAATGGCTCAATTTGAAATTTTTAAACTACACAATGGTGCAAAAGTAATATACATTCAGTAAAAAACACTACAAATTTTGAATTTGGATCTTTTCCTGGGCTAGTGACATGTAGCTCTGTATTCTCTCATCATGCTGGGAAATGGGAGCAAACTGCAGCTCCCAGACAGCCAGTTGGTCACAAGGATAAATACCAGCACTCTATAGTGTCTGGGTGCTAAGCTATGATGTCTGGTAGGTTACAGGTACTAAGAATGTTCCTAGCTTATAATATTTTAACTTACAATGAATGGGTTTATCAGGTGATATGACTTCATTGTAAGTTGAGAAGCATCTGTATTTTTAAAAAGAGAATTCTTGGGAATTCTAATGTTATAGGAGAGATAAAGCTAAGAACTTGAGAGAAGGAAGATTTTAAAAAGTGGTTCAATCCAGAACAACCAATAGCCAAAGAGAATTTAAAAAAAAAAAAAAAAGCTAAGCGGGGTGGAGTACAGGGCCACACAATGCTCTCTGAATGTAGTCAGGGCTGATGTAACTCAGTACATCATAGAATGTTGAATTCTGAGCCAACAATGAAAAAAGAAAAAAAATAACTACAACAAAATTTGTTGCCAAGTCTTCAAAAGAAATGCCAGACCCAGACACTTCTAAAACTGAAAGTTAAGGTGAAACAAACTTAAGGGCTGAGTGAAAGTGATTTAAATAGCAATTAGGGCCTTCATTCCTCTCCTGTTCCACCTCACTGAGCACTTCTTCTCCACCTCAACAGAATATGGCAGGTTTATTCTTTTTTTCTTTTTCTTTTCCTTCTTCATTTTTTTTGCAGTGATAGGTATCAAACCCAGAGCCTTGCACATACCAGGCAAACACTCTACCACTGAGTTATGCCCCTAATCTTACAGGTTTATTCTTAAAAGGAACTCTTTCGAAAGTGGAGGTCAACTGGCACAGTGGTTACTTTGAGAACAGTACCAGGAAGCTTGGTATTTGAGACCCCAAAATGCTGACATCTCAGTTCTCTTTCTCCAGCCTCCTTTCCTAGTTAGCTACTAAAACACTGGGAGTGTACTTGTAACCACAGCAGAAGAAAAGAATAGTTTCTTTCTGGAGAATCTGATTAGCCCAAGAAGAAAGACCAGAATGGATTCAACTAGAAGTTTCCTAGAATAAAAAAACTCCCCTAGCTCACCCTCTAGATAGGCTGAAAATCAACAAGATGAGCTCAGAGCCCCAATCAGTTATTTAGTCCTCTAATGCTTATCAAGGGTTACCAGGTATGTAAGGAAAACTTACAACAACAACAAAAAAACTATAGAATAAAACAGAAAATCAATTTGGAGGACACAAAACACACAGTGACTGAAACTGAAAAAGTATCAAGAATACACTCAGGGAAATAAGAGACAATGATATGCTATGATAAAAAGAATAGAAAACTATTGAAAGGAACATTCAAGTCACAAAAGAAAGAGAAGAAGAAAGGGTGGGGAAGAAGAAGAACTAGAAATTAATAAACATTAATGGTAGTGATGAAAAACTTTCAAAAGAAAGATCAGAAAATAAAGTTGAGGTATTCTAGCAAGGAGAGTAAAATAATAGAAAAAAGAAAAACTGAAAAAATTGGAGAACCAATTCTTAAGATCCAACATCTAAGTAACAAGTTTCAGAAAGAAGAAACAGAAAACTAAGGGGGCAGAAATCATCAATAAAATAATTCAAGCAAATGACTCAGAGGCAAAAGATATGAGTTTCCAAATTTCCTGAAAAGGCTATTGGGGCCATAGAAGAGTGGATGAAAAGAGATTCTCCCTGGGGCTGGGGCTGGGGCTTAGTGGTGTAGTGCTTTCCTCTCATGTGTGAGGCACTAAGTTCCATCCTCAGCACCAATAAAAATAAATAAACAAAATAAAGGTATTGTGTCCATCTACAACTAAGAAAAAATTAAAAGAGAGAGAGAGAGAGAGAGAGAGAGAGAGAGAGAGAGAGAGAGAGAGAGAGAGAGATTGAGATTCTTTCCCAAGAACATCATTGTGGAATTTCAGAATGAGAACAGAAAAGATATCCTCAAAAAGGATTTTTTTTACTTGAGCACTGGAGCATGTTTTCTCCCAAAACGAGAGTAAACCAAAAAAGAGGAAAAGATGAGGAATACAACTTGAGAGAAAAACCTAGGGATAGTGAAGGAATAGTGGTGGGTCTGTGTCAGGTTGTCAGCTCCTCAATAGCCTACAGAGCACGCTCAACCTTAAAGGATGAAGGGGCAGAGTGGCGGGGAGAAGAGCCTGCTAAAGAGGAAAGAAGGATGGAATAGACTACCAATGTTGGTTGACCTCACATCTGTTAGAAGGTGCGTCTATTAGAAAGTGCATACCCCCCCAAAAAAAAGCAAGTAGTGGGGGGAGCAAAAAAATCACAAAAGAAATGATCATAGTCCACAATAATAAACTAGAAATAGAATTTGCATCAGTAAGTTATGTAGAGATGTTTATCTAGTCAAAAATTATATTATCTGGGCGGGTAGGGCAAGGAATAGAAGAGAAGATGGTATAATAGACCTGGAAGCTCATCTATTGAAATAGGTGCTTATGTCTAAAGTCACAATTGCAAACGGTATAATATAGCCATATTATTTAGAAGTGCCAAGATATATACAACAGAAGAAACAGTCAAAAGATTTAAAAGCAGTTACCTCCAGGAAGAGGAAATGGAAAAGTCTGAGGAGTAATCCAGGGAAACTGCTGTGTTTTGCTCTAAACTTTAAATCCTATTTAACTTTTTGATAATGTGCATATACACCTTTGATGATTAACTTTTTATTTTTATTTTTTTTAAAGAGAGAGTGAGAAAGGAGAGAGAGAGAGAGAGAGAGAGAGAGAGAGAGAGAGAGAGAGAGAGAGAATTTTTTTAATGTTTATTTTTTAGTTCTCGGCGGACACAACATCTTTGTTGGTATGTGGTGCTGAGGATCGAACCCGGGTCGCACGCATACCAGGCGAGCACACTACCTCTTGAGCCACATCCCCAGCCCCGATGATTAATTTTTTAAAAACTTTTTTTAATGAAACAATAAAAAAGCATAGGATAATCAGTTCTCAATGAGACAAGGTAGTGATATACTATCCACTCCTCCAAATAAGGGACCACTCTTACTCTCTTCCTTCTGAGCATCTAGCACAGAGTAGGCACACAATAAATATTTGTTGTTTGATTGATGGTTTCATTGAGTAATTAAAACAAACTATCAAACATATTAGTGGGTTTCTTAAGCTACATGAATAGAAAATTCTAGGAAAAAATTAATAACTAATGTTGTGTGTCAGTGTCTGTTCTAAGTGCTGAGCACATTTTTCATCATTTAATCCTTATAATCTCATGGGGAAGACATCAACAATTGTCCCTATTTTATAGACAAGGAAACTGAAGGATGGTGAGGTTACAAGCCTGGTGCAGTCACTATCTTGGAACATCACTTTTTCATCAGCTGAGATCCCCTCCACCTTTTCCCCCTGTCCTCTGTGGTTTTTCTCTTCTTTGGTTTTCTCCATTGTTTGAATGGTACTCATCCTATGGCAACTTCTTAAGAGTATTTATGTAGAGGCAAACTTTGTTAATCTTTTCAAGACTGCATGTCTATGCTAATTTACACTGAGTTAAAAATTATATTCTAGCTTTTAGTGTTGCTTCTGAAAAGTCTAGAGCCATTCAGATTGCTGGCTCATTGTATGTGATTTGTTCTGTCTTAATTTGAAGCTTTCAAGATCTTCTCCTTGGGCTGGGGATGTGGCTCAGGAGGTAGCGCGCTTGCCTGGCATGCGTGAGGCCAGGGTTCGATCCTAAGCACCACATACCAAAAATGTTGTGTCTGCCAAGAACTAAAAAATAAATATTAAAAATTCTCTCTCTCTCTCTCTCTCTCTCTCTCTCTCTCTCTCTTTCTCTCTCTCTCCCTGTCCTTTCTCACTCTCTCTTAAAAAAGAAAAAAAAAAGATCTTCTCCTTGTCTCCAGTGCCTTGAAATGTCAAAGTGCTGTGGTGGGTATAGGTTTCTGTACTTGCATTCCAGTGGGCATTCCATAAGCAATTTCAGATAGAAAATTTTTGTCTTCCAGCAGGTAAATGTACTTGAATTACTTTGATGATTAACTTCCTATAAGCTTTCTCTGTTCTCTCTTTTGATCACCTTTATTCAAATGTTATACTTCCAGCATGAATTCTCTAATTATTTTACCTTATTACCCCCTGACCACCCCACCCCCTTTCTTTTTCTACTATTATTTCTGAGATGTTTTCTCAACTTTATCTTCCAACTATTCATTTCTATGTCATTATTAATTTCTAAGATATTTTTGTTATCATTCTATTAGTTATGTTTTCTAGCATTCTATTTTCATTTTGTGGTTAAAATAGCTTCTTTTATATTTCTAAAGATATTAACAACTTTTTTCCCCCTGGAAGTTTCTACTTTTTGATGCTATGATGAGTAAAAGAGAATTCTAAGATGTGTCTTTGCCCTCAAAAAGCTTCTAGTAGAGCTGGAGTGGAGAAGATGAACCTATCAGAAATAACAGAAAACAATATGAGGTATGGTATGGCTAAGGGCCACACTTCTTCTGCTCTCATTGATACCACTTGTTAATGTTATTTATTACTGTTCCCATGGGTCCTTCAAAGTTTCCCATCTTGGATGACAGTCCCATAAAGGGACTGTGGCAAAGGGGAAGGCTTATCCTAATTGACGGAAATCCATCAAGATCCAGCCCATGATCGGAGGCAGATCCCACTAAATGTCAATTACATGCCCCTCTAGTCAGTGTGATAACAAGAATGTCCCCCACACATTTTCAAATACTTTGGGGAGTAACTACCCAAGTTTGCATACTACTCTTTTTTTTTTAAAGGTGGCTGCTATATAATGAAAGACAAGCAGAAGAAAATTTGGCAATACAACTATAATATCCATTATAGTATTATCATCCCCCATTTTAGGGGTGAGAAAACTGAGATTCAGAAATTCTAAGTAACTTGTCCAGAGTTACTTTGTGATCAAAGGAAAGTCACTTAACTTCTCTAATCCCCAGTTATTTCTTCTGTTATAGAGAACTAATAATGCTCATTGGGAAGTTTGCAAACTTTGTGCTTCACATAAGCTGAGCACATATTTTCAAACATGTATACACTTAAACATTAACCTGCCTCCACCCCAGAACAGAATAATAAAAACATCAGAGATGACATCAAATGACCACTCCCAAGTTGTCTCAAACACTGTGATCTACGTTCCTTTTCAGCTAAAGTGCTCTGAGTTGTGATAAATGTGTGTGCACGTGTGCATGCGTGTGTGTGACAGGCAAAGTAAGCTTTTCCTGACTTAATTTTTTTACCTGGGGAAAAGACAGAAGTTAGCTAATCTGCAATTATGATAGATTAGCTCTTAAAATATGACAGATGACTTCGATGTGATCCCCAAGCATACGCAATCTGAGCACACTTAAAAGGAACTCCACCCCAGTGTCATGAGCTCTGAGTTATCTCACCATCTGTGGTTTATCTCACTCCTCTCCTGCCTGCCCTGCTACCTTGTAGGAAAATCTGTTGTGTCTTCTTAGCAACACTCTACTCATGGACAGGAGCCTTTTCCAAAAAAAAAAAAAACCCACCCAGTTCCTGGAACCCTTCTCCACCCTCTGGGTAGGCTCCCTTATACACCCAGCCCCAGATCCTAAAGCCCCAGCCCCACCAGATTGCAGCTCCACAGACTAATCAGAAACAGAAGATAGTTTCCTGGCATCTTGCCCCACCATGCTCACTGAAAGCAAATAGTTACTAAAGAATCACTGTTTATTGCTTATTCCCTTCCTGCCTTTGTCATCCTTTTGGCAGGTATGGCTGAAGAGGGTAGAAATGGCATCCAACTTATTTGCAAGATACCCAGTACAATGCTACCTTCTTTATTCATTCTTTTATTTATTTAACAACTGAATATTAAATATCTCCTCTGAGCAAAGCTAAATGGGAACCTCTGCCCTCTGGAAACCTACAGGCAACAGAAGCCAGGGCACCAGATAGCTGTGCAATGGGAAAGCACTGAGCCTTGGATCTGCTTGGCAGCTGGCTTCCAGGGTTTACAGATTCATTGCCTCATGTCTATGGTACTGGGGAGTCTGTGCTTGCACACATGGAGTTAGGCAAGACTTCACAAAGAGGGGCACTGAGGCTGTCACACTTCCCAGACACACAACAGGACAAGTGCTTTCCAGGGAAAGTAGGCAGCAGTACATGGGCACAGCATCCAGCACGTGCAGAGAAGCTGGATGATTCAGCATTACTGAAGCTCTGAGTCTGACACAGAGTAGCAAAAGCTGTAAGTCTGGATAAGTAGACAGGAACCAGATTAAGAGGCTGAAATGGGGAGCCATTGAAGCACTTTATAAAATTAATTATTTTTTCTAGTTGACAAAAATTGCCTTTATTTTTCATTTACCACATGATGTTTTGAAATAAGTACACTCTGTAGAATGGCTAAATTGAGCTAGTTAACATGCAGTACCTCCCAAACTTACTTTTTGTGCTGAGAACACTTAACACCTGTCCTCTGAGCAAGTCCCAACAATACAATACACTGCTATTGACTATGGTCACCATGTTGTAAATAGATCTCTTGAACTCTTGAAAGTCTGCAACCTTTGACCAACATCTTCCTAACAATCCCTACTCCCAACTCATTGAAAGAATCTAAATTAGGGATTGACATGATCGGATCTCATGTCAAAAAGATCAACTCCCTATCCTCATTCTGTCAGTAGGAGCAGAACAGATGAAGGCAATGAGCAGGAAAGATTTGAGGTAAGATTGGGCAGGCTATGATGGGGTCTAAGCTTGGGAATGACCCTGCAAGACAAAAGAATTGGATCAAGAACTTGATAAGGCAGAACTCAGGTGAGAAGGGGGAAGACTTCACCTCATCAATACATAGACTGGAGGAGGTTGAGCAGATTTGGAGGAGAGGAAGGTCTGAGTGGAGTTTGGTATCTGTTGCCTTGGAGATGCCTACAGGATGTACAAGTGGAAATATCCAGGAAGGGTCACTGGGGTCATGGGCTCAGTCCAAGGTTGGATTGAGATGAACATCTGTGGAGCCACACCTATAGAGACAAGAGGGCTGCCACAGCAGGCAATGATGAAGAAATTCCCTGGGAAGAGTGTATGGCAGGAGGAGAAAAGAGGCCCAAGGATGGATTTCTGGAAACACATGAAGAAGTCATCTAGAGACAACAAAGGGATTGAGAAAAACATAAGTGGTCTGCTCCTCCTTTGGATCCTGACATTGTTTCCTTCACAAGTATTGTGAAATTAAACCAATAAAACCTTGTACATTACTATATTAGATCACCTAAAGGAATGTACACAGTCGAAATTACCTCAAACTGGTGGCTGAGGACATATTTCAGTGTTGGAGCACTTGCCTAGCATGTATGAGGACTGAGGTTCCTTTCATAGTAACCCCCTCTGATAAATATATAAATAAATCAGCAAGCTAAGCTTCTTTCTCTGTTCAAATCAAGGTAGCATGCTTGACCTACAGGTACGTGACATAGTTGTCTCTGTCTGGGCCCAGCTGAATTACTCTGCCAAGGGGTAGAGTCAGAGAAAGACAGGAAGGACCATTTCTTTTCTCTGGAGCTGTATATTGGGGGAGGGGAGGATTTGAGCATGAAGATACTGAGCTAAATGATACAAGATGCCAAGAATATCCTGGGACAGACAAATCTGAGGGAAAGAAAAGATCTCAGTGACTTTTGGGGAGAAAGGTTTTTTCTTTCTTTATTAAAACAGCTGCGGGGTGTGTGTGTGTGTGTGTGTGTGTGTGTGTGTGTGTGTGTGTGTGTATGTGTGTGTGTGTGTGTGTGTGTAGTTAATGAAACTCATTTAAAACCCCAGTTTCCACCATATGATGACCTCTTACATTTAGGGATAACATATAATTTATTTAAATATTGATTTTTAAGAAGTAGAGACTTTTCTATATATAGGAAACTTAAGAATAAGCAAACCCTGATCTCTGCTGATTGGAGGTCAAGATAATGGTTACATTTGGAGGGTGGTGATTGACTGGAAAGAAGCTGGACAGAGTTCTGTGGGGCAATGGAAATGTTCTATATCTGATCTGGAAGATGGTTACATAGGAGACATATGAAAAAATTCTCCAGATTGTACATTTAAGATTTGGGCATTTTACTGTACATAAATTCTACATCAATAAAAATAGGTAATCTGTCACAAACTAAATACAGCATGCATTCCTCCCCAGACACACACACACAACACATACACAATGGATCCAGGAAGGAGAGTGAAGTCACAGGAGGACTAATCCATGAACAAGCCAAGTAAAAGGAAGGAGCTAGAAGACAGACCCTGCAGGATCCTTGAGCTGATGTAATGAAAAACAGAGTGATGGGTGGGAATATCAGAGGCTGTGACCAGGATGGGGTGTCACAGAGTGAAGGAGTCCTGCTAGAGAGCCAAGTCCAAGGTGAGGCCATTGGTGTGAAAGGCTGGAAAAGTAAAAAGGAGGTGGAGAGCATTAGAACCAAGAAGGTCTCCACAGGAATGGAACATCAGAAGTATATGTTATATGGTCACTGCCCTGAGAAGACAGCAGGAAGAAGAATCATACATGTCAAAGATAGAAAACCGTCTGAGAAAATGGCCAAGGAGATGAGTAAGTGACAGCTTGAGAGGAGGAAAGCAAGACACTGAAGTGATTTATGACTGTGTTTTGATGATAGTGGTGGGGTAAAATGAAGTAACTGGTCTAAAGTATAGTACTCTTTTAAGCACAGAATTGTGAAACTGAAAGATTATTGAGACATGATATTTTGAAATTTAAAAACATTGGTACTTATTAGATGTGTAGGTCATTGACTAATAAATGAACTGACCAACTATCCAATTATCAGAAGGAAATCACTTTCTATCCCCTCACCCAAAATAAAGTATTATAATGAGTCCACCCCCCAAGAAAAAGTGTTGAAATGAGGGTGGGAGCTAATTGACAACTGTATTACATTTGGTGTTGTTATTGTGGGTGGAGTGTACCCAAGTTTTACTGTAATATATGAAGTGTGATCCAAAAGGGCACCAACACCATTTATCACTATCACATCTACTCTCCTGCATAGAATATTTTTCAAAGGTTCCAAGTGAGGCCAGAGGAAACTGTAATCTGTGCATGCCTGGGCAGGAAGCGAAGTGTAACCCGCCCGTAAGAATTTCTACTAGGAATTCAGATAAATTCTCATAAAGGACCATCTATTTTGGGGATACAGAATGACTGAGGCAAGCGACCACGCTGGGAGACAGCATCTCCTTGGCATCTGGCTGGGAGAAACTTGGCCAGCCCCAGCATGGGGGGCTCTTTCCTCTCATCAGCTGTTTTTCACTCCTTTCTCCTTGTCAGTCTCATCAGGGCAGAAATCATTCTAAGAAATAAAGGAATTAGAGATTAATTTAACCATCTGCTCTGGGAAATTTTGAAAAACAGATTATGTCATGAGGAAAAGACATCTCTAAGAATAAACTTTAGACTCCAAGGCACCTGGACCAGAGAATTCAGAATAATACTTCCCAGGCTCCTACCTGCCAGTTACCTGCCTGGGTCAAATTCATCAGTAGCTGGCAGTCTAGTAAAGAATTGAGTCTGTAGTTCCAGCCCCTCTTCAGCTGGGAAATGTGCCCTGAATTGGTTTCACAGCTTTTTCTATCAGGTACACCCTGTTTTCCAACTTTTATGAATTAACATGCATTGTATTTGGCGGATTTTATTTTTTAGTTTTTTAAAAAGATACCATTTGAAAGTACATAAAAATATCCTTTTGTGAAGTTCCAGTAAGATGAAAATCTTTTACTATCTGCATCTTCTTGAGGCTGCTTTCCAAAAACTATAATAAAATCAGTTCCCATCCATAATCTTAGGAACTATGAGAAGTTAGACTTAAAGTTTAAAGATATGAAATAAGTATGGGGCAGATAAACCCAGCTTAACACATATGTAAAGATCACCTCTCTCATAGGAAAATTATAGTCCAGAATAATACAGATAAAGCCAAGTAATTAAAACCAAAAATTGAAACCAAGTAGTCAATCATTTTCACATGTAATCAACTGTTGGCTTAATGCCACTAGAGTAAAATTCTTCCTGATTAAACTAAAGATATAGTGATTTTATAACATATCTGATAATAAAAATACTAAATTTCTTTTAAAATTTCATAGCCTTAGGCCATGCAGAAAAGAGAATTTCAGATAAGGATTTGGTTGAAGCAGTAATAGACAAAAACAAACAAACAAACAAACAAATTGGAGAAACTCCTTAATTACTTTTGAGTAAAATGAGGGTCCTAGCAAAAAATTAAAATATTCATTCCTTAACATCATAGATACAAAAATGCAAAATTTCGTTCAATAAACTATTTACTTTTTTAAAGAGAGAGAGAAAGAGAGAGAGAGAATTTTAATATTTATTTTTTAGTTTTTTGGTGGAACCAACATGTTTGCTGGTATGTGGAGCTGAGGATCGAACCTGGGCCGCATGCATGCCAGGCGAGCGCACTACCATTTGAGCCACATCCCCAGCCCAACTATTTACTTTTCTGACACCAGTTTCTACATCTTCTATTAAAACAAACAAATTAGGTCTGGTGGTTTAATATGGGAGGATGTACCATATAAGAATCTTACCCTAGAATACCTCTGTCTAAGAAAAAGACAAAAGCTCTTTCAGGTTTCATAATTGAGAGCCTGTGGGTAACCTGAGCAAGGGATCCAGGGAGGGTAAGTAGGAGGTAGGTGTGTCCTCTGGGGTGAAAGATTAGACAGTATAGTATGAGTAGGGAGATGGCAGCCCAGTGATATACTTCTGCCAGACAAATCACCCAGAGACTCTGGGCCATGGTGTCTCCATCAAAGACTGAAGATCCTCATAAAATCTTCCTCCAAGGGCAGTTTGGTGACAGAGAAGTAGACCCAGGGAGTCATGGGAAGAAAATGTCTCAGAGATATGACTAAAATCATAGTTCCTTACCTGTGATCCTAGACAAAGTAGGGACTATGGAAGACCAGGCATGTGGGGAGGGATGAGACTGGGCTAGCCCAAGAAATACCCAGATTGGGGATGGACAGAAATAGAAAGGGAGAGGAATTGAGGAGAAATTTGCTCTAATCCCCAGGGAATTAGGATCAAAGCTGAGCTCAACTGAATGATGGCCCCTAAGAATAGTACTTCCTAGTCCTGGAACCTGTGAATGTCTGTAATCACAGGGACTTTGCCCAGGGGATGATGTTAAGGGCCTGAGATGGAGGATTATCCCAAATTATCTGGATGGTCCAAGGTAGGGGAAAGAAGGAGGTGGGAGGTCAGTATAAGAGAAGGAATGTGAGAATGGAAGGAGATGAGGGAGAGAGAGAGTAGGGAAAGAGAAATAAGAGAAGATGGGAGAGGGAGAGGGAAAGAGAAGAGGAGAGAGGGGAGGGGCAGAGAAAGCCAGAAAAATAGATTTGTAGATGCTGCACAGCTGGCTTTGAAATTATAGGAATGGATCAGGAGTCCAGGGATGTGGTATCCTCTGGGAGCTGGAAAAGGTCAGGCAATGGTCTCTTCCTGAGTCCCAAGAAGGAGCCTGGCCTCCCAACACCTTGGTTCTAGATCCCCAAGATGCATTTTGGACTTCTGACCTCCAGGCCTGTGACAGAATAAATGCATGTTTTTTTGAGCCACTGTAGTGCAGTGATCTATTTCAGCAGCCACAGAAAACTCCCACAGGAGCGGGGCACTCATTGAGACCCCTCCACAGCCCCTGCCCATGGTGACACAGGCATGACCATAGGCCCTGAGCTCCAACCCTGCTAACTTCCATGGTAGATTAAAGATACTGGAGCTCAGGGACTGCATGAGCCGGTAGGGTGGGGCTGGGCCACAGACTCACCATTCATTCATGGTCACAGAGTGGCTGGATCTCTAACCCTGCTAGTCACTGCCTCACAGAGAAAGTCTCAATACAGGACCTAGTTTTCCTGCTGATATCCACAATTGAATGAAATACTCCCAATAAATAATGACTTCCCTGTCACCAAAGGAAGATGGCAGGTGACCTTCTGTGCCACACACTTAAAGAATCACTATGTTCTCAGGCCACAAATTGGTCACCTGTGTGTACATCAGAACCCAACTCCTCTCAGTGCTGAAGCCTCAGATAAAACATGTTTCCACCTCTAACTGTGGTACAAGATGCTCTGTCTCATTTCCCTCCAAAATGTCTTAGATATTATGAGCACCTATTTCCTTGGACACACTGGTTCCCTGGGAGTTAGGAGCTCATTGTTGGCAAGTGTCTGAAGTTCTTGGCAGGCCTTTTGTGTGCCAGTTTTCTTTTTATCTTCATCCTATTTCTCTTTTGTACCCACACCTACCATTGGATAAGGAATTGAGGTGGGCTCTGAATTTAAGAGTTTGGGAACCAATGGTATTGGTGTGCTCTGAATTCTGTGGACAGTCTTGTTCTCAAGAGTAATGGGAGTGGTGAATATGTGTGGGTACGAGCTGAGTTGGGCAAAGAGGATGAGGGGATTCCAGGAGTCCACCCAGAAGAGAGGGGCACAGTTTATTGCCCTTGTTTGATGCAAGTGATAAGCTCTCTGTGAGGGTCAGAGCTTGTGAAACCAAGCCTTCCCAAACTGTTCAGGCTCTGGACTCACCCTCCCTCTGCTGCCCAATCCTGAGCACCTCTCCCACCCCTTGCTCCTGCCCTGGCTTGAAATTCTGGCTTTGTGGCATGGATGCCTATGGCAGCCACTACAGCACCAAGAGGGGTCCAGCGGGCAAAGCCAGGATAGTAGAGAGGCAGAATGAGCCCTTGTGCAGTCCTGGGCCTGTAGTCTAGAATTTCTCCTCAGGGGTTCTCAGTCTGTGCATCCGGAAGAAGGGTCAGGAGGAGGAAGGCATTGAGAGAGAGAGAGAGAGAGAGGGGAGAGAGAGAGAGAATATGAGTGTGTGTGTGTGTGTGTGTGTGTGTGTGTGTGTGTGTGTGTGTAGTGGAGGGAGTATATGAGCAAGTGACACCTACCCCAACCCTGTCATAGGGTTAATGAGGGCCCTAGGTATTTGGTTGTGCCTGGTCAGTGAAGTTCATGCTTCTAGGTACCTAGACTGGTGAGCCCTGACCTCTGACCCTCAAGCAAGTCTGCCCAACCTTTTGTAGCCACCCATGGTATAAGTCCTAAGAACTGTGCACCCTATAGTATTCTCTCAGGGTCCAGTCTCTGCACCTTTTAGTGTCTTTGCCCTGTAGCTAGCTGCACCCACACCCTGATCATGGTCACTAGCATCCTCCTTGTGATCAAATTCTAGATGTTTGCATTTACTCACCACCATCTACTCATTTGTCCATTCATTTCTGGCCTGCAGACCAACTCTGAACCATACAATTGTAGCAAAGTGATCCTCACCTTGGGTTAAGTGCTTTAAAGGACAGGCAGTCTCAGAGCCAGCACTGGGAGCCCAGCCAGCAGGGTGGGCACACAGTCCCACACCTCTGTGTATCTCTACACCATCTCTGGAATATGTGGGTCTGGCTGGGTCCCACCACACTGTGTGTTTTCTGCTGAAGTTTCTTCTTTTGTCACTGTATTTTAAACATTTTGTACATTTAAAACTATTCTTGTTCATCATGCTTTACTAGTGTGTGTGGAATCCCTTCCAGAAAATGCACTCTAATTTATTTATTTAAACCTGCATTGGCCTCTTATACTGGCCACAGCCAGGTAGCTGGACTCTAGAGATGCAGCTTCCCTCTCATACACATACCCCAGCAAGTTCTCAGCTCTAAGGATGGCCATCTCTGCAGAGGTTGTTTCAGGGCCCCTTCTTGTCTACCCTCTTCACATAGCTTCCAGCCTTACCAGATAAGTCTAATAGTCTTCCCTATCTCTGGGTGGGGTCCATATCCTTGCCCTGGTGTGGGAGGATAGAGACTGAAATGATGGTGGCACTGACCTGCCTTGTTTGATGGCAGTCTGATGCCTTGTTCTGATGGAGGCTGCCCATGGCCCCTGATGACCCTCCTTAGGGTAGCCATACCCAAGTAGTGGGGCCAGGAGGCAGGCGCTAGTGGTTGACCTTCCTAAGCAGCCTTGGGGAAATGCTGAGTGGACGGAAACCAGAGTTCCCAGGTCAGCCCAGTTGGGCCTGGTACACAATGAGCCCCATTCAGCATTCTGATACATGGACCTGGGCTGATCTGGGATACAGGGGTGTTAAGAGCTGATTTAGTCTCATTCATATAGCCTACCTCATTCTCAGGGGTGCTCTCTGGCCCTTCATTCAATACCTCAGCATTCTTAACTGGCCCTCATGAATCACAGTCCATAGAATTGAAGCTCCACAGTTGGTAGATGTCAAACAAGGGTTTTATAGTCAAATTTGGGGTCAGTTTGGTTAAATGGTACTGAAATTCTTTCTTTTCTTCTTGACTGCAGGTCATCTCAGGGCCTTGGTTTTAGAGTGGGGTAGTTAATATTCTCTCTGATAGAATCCCTATGTGCCAAACTTCAGAGCCTGGTGTGCCCAGGAACCCATTTGGGGACCTGGTGACTGGGGTGCTTTAGAGAAGTGGAGCAGGGAAACCTTCGGGCCCTCAGCAAGCAGAGGCCCTGAGGCAAGTGGCAATCCCACACAAATCTATACCTATGGGATTCCTAATGGGTGGAGGGACCATGATGTTGCCCAGCAGTGAAAGGCAATGTACAAATTTAACCTTTGGATTTATGACTCCATTTCTTTGCAGCAAATGTCACAGGAAATGTCAGGCCAAGGCTGAAGCTGGGTGAGGGGCCCATCCAGAAAGAGGGTGGGGTTGAGGAGGCTGGAGGACAAAGGGATTTAAGCCAGCATGAGACTTCAGGCACCTCACCACCTCCTAGGAGCCCTCTCAGATTGCTCCTTGCTTGCTTAGGTCCTCAGCACTGTGTCCTCAATTTTCCCCAGCCATTGTGACCTTGTTAATATGTGCTTTTGTTTGCCCTCCTGCCAGAGCCCAGATGGGGCTGGCTCAGGGACCTTCCAGAAGTTCCCCCCTTCCCAAAGATTGGGAAGCCATAGGATCAGCTTGTGAAGTATTGGCTGGCTGTGTGACCTTGGGTAGCATCGGCCTTCCCTAGTAACTGGAGGCCTCATCTATAAACCATGGCTGTTGACCAGAGGTGGTGTTCTTAGTTCAGTGCCTTTATGAGTAGGAAACACTCCAAATCCTGGCATTATCAGGTGTGGGGCTCTGGAAGAGATGGGTGGGGCTGGTTGCAGGGCCAGGATGAAGATTGGCTTGTAGCATCCCACAGCAGTCCCAGCACCTGGAGCAGAACTCACACTGTAGGTGCTCAGTAAAAATAGTGAGTGAACATCGAATGCAGAAAAGGTCTTAAGCTGACTGGGAATCCATGCCATCAGAGTTACTTGCCCCCTATTCCTCCCCCATGCCACATCCAGCTCAGCCTGTCTTGTCACTGGGCTCTGCACTGGTTCTCAGATCTGGAAGGTTGGTCAGTGAATGCTGACCAACTACCTGCCATATGTGGGACCTATACAACCAAGAAGAGGGTCTTCAACTCCCTGGGCTACTTCCTCCTAGCAGCTCCACATCACTCCTGTACACAGCTACACTCCACTGGGCATCCAGGACCCCCAAATTCAGTCTATGTGATATCATATCCTTTGTATTAGACATCCAACCCCACAATCCTAGCCTGCCCACTCTACTTATCCCCAAAGACAGATTCCTTTTACAAAGTCTGACCTTCTCCCTGTCCATTCCCTTTTATTCCTCATGGCAGGCCTGCCTTATTAGATCACCCCCTCTACATCCTGGCTCAAGACCACACCCTGCTTACTATCTTATTTTCCTATAAGATGGTATTTTCCACCCCTCCTGCCTAAACCCTCCCAAGACTACCTCTAAGTGAAGCCTTTTCTCCTTACTTTCAGGGCCTGGGCCTGAAGGTCTCATGTAAGAAGCTTTTCTTCCACCTTTGCTGGGGGAAGCTCCAGGTGCTATTTTCTGTCACCCCATCTCCGTGTCTCCCAAACAGTCTAACCCTGGCATAAGAGAGCAGAGAGCTATTTGTGGGTAAAACAAAATATAATTCAAATTAAATGAACATAATGATGGATGATGAGATATTTCATGTGTGTAATGCATCATGATAGAAATATTAAAATGATGTCACAATTCTATTGTAATGTCTCACACTTTGCAATGGTTAGAGTAAAATGTACTTCTGAAAATCAATAGTTGAATTTAATTTAAAATTACAACATTGCTTCAATTTTTATTTGTATATCTTAACATGAGAGTCTTGTAAATTATTTTTTAAATTCGACAATTTCCTCAGATGTAAATTGATGCAGTAATAGTAATATAAGCTTATTTGAAGATTAATTGATACAATGAATTTCTAATTATAATCTCTTATAAAGTGCTTAATACATAGTAAAGTGAAATAGAGATTAAATTCTTTCTGCTGAATAAAATGCAATGAGCAATCCAATTCCCATTATTTCCTTTTCCTTAAAGATAAATGCCAATTTTAACATCTAATTTTGTCAATGTCAAATCAGTATCTTTCAATATGTCCATTTAAAGAAAAATATTTTGATTTTCCATTTAGATTTTCTAAATCAGTAAATTTTTCTTTGCACTTATTTTTCTTTTTTATTACATGCATTTACAGTATAGAGAGCATAAATACTATATATTACACTAAATATATCATGCATTTCTTATTAATTTAATTTTTAAAAATATTTTAATGGAAAGAAATATGTGGCAACTTTAAATGTTGACCTTGAAAGTGAAATATTTTCCTAGTAATATAAAGTGTTATTTGGTCATTTTTTATTTTATGTTTTGTAGTATTTTAAACTGTGTAATTTTTATTTCCAATATGATAATTAAATCATTGGTTAAATATTGTGTTATGGGTTATCTTTCTTTTTTATTATAGGCTTCAGTTTAGAAATTATGATTCAAGTTAAATAATTCAACACAATCACAAATTTGTAGGATCAAAATTATGGCAACTCTACAGGATTTCAAGATGCTTTTAAAAAGCAAAACAAAATTGCAATAATAAAAGTTACTTAACACTTAACTGTAATTCTTGTGAATGTCCTGGTAAAAGAAAGAAAATCATTCATCACTGTAGTTAAGCAGGACTTAGAGGTTAGAGTGCTTGTCCTCAGTGGTGACAAAGCAGCGTCACACTCTCCCTCCAGCCTGGCTAAAGCATCAGGTTTTCTTGAAGAGGCAGCCAGGATTACAGTGCTCTGTGTGCTGACACCATCTGAGTTCACCACAGAAGCAAAAGCATGTGATGTGAAGCCTACTGGATTTCCTGATAGTTTTCTCTGTCTTATACTAATGAATTTATTATGAGTAAATGGAGGTTTTGAGAAACAATAATAGGGATATGTTGACTCTTGGATCCAGAGCTGTAATAGTGTTTGAAAGCTATCCCTTTGGATGCCCTTACTGAATGACCAAAGTTCGAAAAAGAATTAATTTCCAACTGTGCTTTCCTTTAACTCAATCTCTAGAATCATGGCAGTTTTCCTTATTTTTAATAAGGAATTCAATCTAATTAGAATTACATATAAATCTAATCATTCAAGCATATTACCTAGAAGTTTTAAAACAATCATTTTATATTAAATAACAAGAGATGGGAATAAAGCTATAGTATGGTTACAGCCAATTTGTTATTCAGCAAAGACAAGCTTCTTCTTCATTCATGTTTCTGCTCAAATTCCTTTCAAAGACAGTACTAATCTTCAATATCTGATTTCTGGTTGTGATTTGTGAAACTCATGAATATTTGTGAAAGACTAAAATATGTGTAAATGCATAAAATATATATTCAGAGATACTACTACCATTCAGTGTTCTTGAAATGATTTACAAAATCTTTAGTCACGTTTTTAAAGCCTCATCTTTTACTAAGTACTTATCTTCACCAAGAGAGTACAGCACAATAATTTCTAAAAAATGAAGAGGAGTAGGAGGGGTAGGAGAGACAGAAGAGTGGACTTCTAAAATTTTGGAACTAGATTCAAAGAGAAAATTGAAAAAGAGAAGACATTTTTGTTGAAATTTTGGATATTAATGTAAATAAAGTTTACTAATAGGGATTTTAAAAAATAAGCTTTTAAGCAAAAATGTAAAGAGGTACAAAAAGACATGTAAATTATGAAAATCAGGGTATTGAACAGATTATACTTATTAATAGATTTATGATACATTTTTTTCAATTAAGTTTTTGCTGGGTCAAATCGTGACCTTAATTAATATTTGAGGATCATGGCTGAAAAGGCCCTCTTTTAGCATAAACATCCTATGTAAGTAAATGATATACAGTTCTGTTTATTCTATTATCAAGTAATGCAAACAATGGTATTTCTGATGGAAAAACAACCACCTTTCCTTGTGTTGTAGTGCACAGTTGTCCCTCTGTATTCATGGGAGAGTGATTCTAAGACCCACCCCAAACACACACACACTAAAATCTGCTGGGATTCAAATCTATCATATACAGTAGTATTATATGTTTATATTATTTATTACATATCTTCCTGTATACTTCCAATCATTTTTACATATAATATCTCAACAAAATATATTTTTAATATTGTTTAGGAACAAGTGTCAAGAATAAATGTGTGTACATGTATAGTTAAGATTCCATTTATTTCCAGATGTTTTCAAAATCATAATTGATTGAATCTACTCCTACATATCCCACAGGTATTTAGGACTGACTGTACTTCAAACATCATATAGTATTCTAATTATGACATTAAATGTTATAATTTTCTATATAAATATAGTATTTAAATAACCCCAAATTACTATATCACACTTCATATTTTATTATCCTAAATCATATAAAAATTAATTTAATTGGCCAGATGACTATAAAGAATGTTATTAGTACATGACTGACACTGCCAGATTCTTTGGATATGATGCCACGTTTTAAAGTTGATGTTAATGTCTGACACCCACAGTTAAAGCCTAGACAAAGAGTCCCTTAGTGAAGTTTTATTCTAATGTAGGAAACAGATATTAATTGTTAATGACACAAATAACTGTCAAGTTATACTTATAATAAGACTCTTAAGAATGCTCAGTGTAAATTACAGAATAGAATAAATAATGTCAAGAGAATCAAAAAAACTTATCAGAAAAATCACAATCAAATTAAGATTTCATAGATGAGGAAGAACTTTTGGAAAAGAGGGGCAGGAAAGACATTCCACTGAGAGGGAAAAGCAACCATAAAAGCCTCCGGAGAGGATGAATAAGGATAGGTGTCAGGGATTAAAGTCAGCATACCTGCAATCAAGAGCTGCCGGAAACTGTGGCATTGAGAAGGCTGAAGAATACAGTAGGCATCCCAGTCAGGATTCATTGATTGAGTCCTTGAAACAGGGTGATTATATGATGAGAATGGAGTGTTCCTACAGGATAAGGGAAAATATTTGTGGTTTACATGGAATTCACATGAAACTGAAATTATGCAATGTCAGGATTTACAGGATTGCTTGGACCTATGTGAAAAGCCACAAAACATGGTTCCTATTGGTGACATTAGGTGCATTGGTACTAGTTTCTACATAGACTGTTATTCTCTGAGGGCACAACTCATATATTGTGCAATGTACATAGAGCTGGGAATTGGTTTCTATACTGGCATATAACACAAAGCTAATGAAATATATAAGAACTTGTGTTATATTCATATTAGAACTCTCAATGTTGCTGGGTTATTGGTGGAGAGCCACAGAACATGAGATATATCAATGTCAAGATAAGCCGGGTAGTGTTACCCTATGTGGAGAGCCATATAACTGGCATTTTATGTTGGCAAGACTGCCAATGTTTCTGAATTGATTCAAAAGTTTTGTCATTCCATAAAATTTTTAATGCTGACCATAACTTTCTTCTAGTTTTACTCTTATTAAAGTTTACAAATTTATAATACCATAAACTCTTCCACATCTATGATTATACCATACATTTATTTCTTGCATTTCTCTTCCTGTGCGAATGCGTGTGTGCATGTGCCTGCACACCTCTCACTTTCTCAGGGCTGGGAATTGAACCCAAGGTCTCACACATGCTGATCAAGCCTTCTACCACTGAGTTACACATCCAACCTGGGGTTGTGACTCAGCTAGGTAAAGTGTTTGCTTCGCACATGTGAGCCACTGGCTCAGCACCACATAAAAATAAATAACAAAATAAAGGTCTAAAATTTTTTTTGAAGTAGGGTCTACCTAAAATTCCGTGACCTTGAACTTGAACTTGCAATACTCTTTCCTCAGCTTCCTGATAACTGGGATTATAGAAATGCATCCCCATATATTGCCTGTCTCTAATTTTTTAAAAAAAATTTAAATTTGCTTTAATTAGTTAAATTTGTCTAATTTTTAAACCAATTCTTTTACTTTGAAAAATTAACGTGTGAAATTATACGAAAATAAACTACATACTCATTTATATTGATTTATATAGATAAGCACCCATACCTCGCTAAAAGCTCCCTGTAGTGAAAATTGAGTTTTCTGCTTGTCTTGGCGGGTGGGTTCCTAGTAAGTGGCAGGCCTCTGAGCCAAGCTCCTTGATGGGAGACTCTGCCCACCGGTGTTGCAGCCAACCACAGACACTATTGCAGGGTTCCAGGCTTCTGAATTCAGACAATGCAACCTACTACCAGCAGCCCACAATAATTCTCCAAGGGAGGGCGCTCAGCTAGGGGGTTATATACCTCTTGGGTCAACCCTATTGGTTCACATTTATGCTAATAAGGATTTGGAAAAAGTAGCAACCCTATTGGTTCAAATTTAGGAATTGCTCCTGCCACCAGCCCCCTGAGTGAGGGCAGAGCACTTGTGCTTGTCCATTAGCAAGTCCACCAGACCAGGAGAACTCCAGAATATGGGAGGAGGAGGAGGAGCTGCCACCGCCTCGCCTCTGCCAGGAAGCTGCAGGAGCGCAAGAGCTAATGGCGCCCCCAACCACAGAAGACAAAGCCGCTGCTGCAGCTAGAGCTTTTAAGCCAGCTAGAGGTGTAGGAACCACTGCAGTGCGGGAGCCAATGCTGCTGCCAGAGCATGGAAGCCGCTGCCCCTGCCAGACCACCAGAGTGGCTGGAGTGCAGGAGCCCTTGACTTAGCTAAAGCGCAGGAACCAAAGCCGCCCCCAAATCATGGGAGGAGGAGCCACTGCTCCCGCCGCTGCCGCTGCTGCTGCCGCCGCCGCCACACCAGAGCATGAAAGCATCCAGTTCACAGGAGCCTCTGGAGTGCAGGAGCCAACGCTGCCACCGCCCAGGGAGAGTGGGAGCCGCTGGAGTACAGGAGCCAGTGATACTGCCATGAGAGCAAGGAATCTAACGCTACAGAGGTGATGGCGTCCAGAACTCAGGAGCCACCAACACTGCCCATAGAGCACTGGAGCTGCTGGAGTGTAGGAGCCAATGCTGTTGCAGCTGGGATGCAGGACCTGCTGCCACCAGAGCTCAGAGCCGCCAACTATGGGACCCAAGCCAAAGGAGGTAGGTGCTGGGAGCCCCACGGGGAGGGTGCAGGCGCCTTGGGTTGGAGGTTTGCGGCTTCTGGAGAGGTAATCTTTGGCGACAGGAGTTGCCACATTAGAGGTGGGCTCACCTAGGATGGGCATCTTCATCTGCAATGCAGGAAGTGTGGCCTGTTATTTTGGGGGTCTTGGGCTGGAGGTAAGGGTACCTTTGGTGTCTTCAAGCTGTGTGCAGGGGCAGATGCAGCATGACGATCCTTCAGAGGGGGACATTACCTTGAGGTGTCTGAGTGAGACCCCTATTTTGTGGAGGTACAGGTATCAGTGAAGAGATCTTAAAGGAAAGACAAGATCTTATAGATAGGCCTAGTGTGGGGGGTTGTTAATGTGGAAAGGGGATGCCTAAGGTGGCCCAGGCTTCAACAAAGGGGAGAGGTTGCATTTGGGACCATAAAGACTTCCTTCCATACCCCAACATTCTTACTCCTGGGGGACAACTCTAGGAGCCAGGAGGCCCCTTACTGAGGGTTCCAGGTCAGAGTGTGTAGACTGCTTCTTTGGCATGTAGGTTCTCCTCATACCTTGCTTCCTATGACAAGAAGATAACAGGTTTCTATTGTCCCACTGCCTTTTCACTCTCCCTTGGGTCAGACTGGAGCTTAGCCTGCCTCTGGATTCATAGCTAGCCACCTTCCAGTTCCCTGTAGAGGTTGGGAATGTTTATAGTTGTGGAGACTAAAGAGAGACTTTGCATGTTTGGACTGTGAGTTTGGGTAAACAAATATGGCTGTGTGTGCATGAGGACATGTGCCTGGAGTATGCATATATGAGAATGAATGTGCATCTGTTTGGAGATGTCCAACTGTATACCTAGGTATTGTGTGTATGTGTATCTGTGTGCATGAACTGTTTTTGTGAGTCTGTATTTGTGTGATGCATAAGTTTGTGGGAATGAGTAAGGCTATGATTGTGTGCTTGTGTGGTGTGTGTGTATTACTCTTCCCTTGTTGCACCCCGTCACTCAGCCTGGCACCTTGTTGCAGCTATGTTTGCATCTTGGGAGTTGGCAGCCCAAGAAAATGGGAATACAAAATAAAAGACACAGAATAGAGAAATGGAAAAAAAGGCAGAGGACAGAGTGTGGGGTAAAGGTGTGAACAGAAAGGGCCAGAGCATGTAGGGAAATCAGAGGCATAGGAAATGGCTCTTCCCAGCCCTGAGTGCTTCCATTTGGGCAGGTGCTGCAGCCACTGCCCAGAGGCAACATATGACATGGGGCCTCAGGTGCCTGTTTTCAGAGAACTCTGGGAGCTGGGAGTGTGCACCTAGGGGAAAGTTGGTATCATCCTGGATCCTGAGTTCTTCATTGGTTTGCAAAGGTGGTAGCAGCATTCCTGGGAAGATGGGCCATGAAAAGAGGTGTGGCTTGGAACAGGAACTGGAGAACCTAAGGATAGTGGCTACCTGAACACAACCAAGAGATGATGGACCACATGATCTCAGGATTTTGGAGCAGCATGGAGGACCAATGTGCAAAGGCCACCTGGAGCTCAGGTGCCAGGTAAAGACTGCACTCACCATCTGACACTCAGTCGATCTAGTGGCAGTAGTGGATGACATGGTTCCTTGGTTTAGCTCCTTGCTAAAGGAGGAAAATATTTTTGTGTTAGTAGGAAATGTTTTTGCTAGAGGCATTAAAAGAAGGAACTCTGGAGAGAACTAAAGAGGTTGTTCTCTCAGTTTGGGGCTGGGGTCTGGCAGAAGAGGAACTTCTGTAAAATCCCAAAGTATAATTCTATGAACTAAGCCTCATGATTATTGACCTTTAGAGGTTTTACCTTATGTCTTCTATAATCAAGATCTTCTTAGAGGCCACACAAACACTATCTTTCTCAATTCCTTTTGCTAGATTAAATTTGAAAAATTTACTGAAATGTATATGGATTAATATTAGACATATACTTTAACTGAAAGATTGACACATTATGTAAAACTAACCCCCATTAGGAAATTTTTACTAATTTTCAGAAAGCATATGACATGTAGACAGTAACTTCCATCTATTAAATTTCGTGAATGTGTTTAACCACTCACTCACAGGGCACATGCTGATTAAGGATCTGCACTCTAGCATTGGTTCTCCCAGGAATTTATTGAACATATACTTATTGGGTTCCAAAATAACCAGAGTTTATGGTAGGTGGTAAATAGCAATACAACAGAAGAAACATTTAACTAATGTAATCTTTACATCATATGTTTACTTACATGGTCAGGGAGCACAGGACCATACTTCCAACTCATGTTCAAAGCTCTACAACTAGTGTACATAAAACTCTGAATCTTTAAAAAATAAGTCCAGCTATTTCAGAAATTTATATTAATGAGTAACATGGGATGCTAATTACATGTTGTCTGAATAGATGATCTACAATTTTTTTCTTCAAGGGAAACTAGAGATTGCTCACTAAAGAACCAATTTTGCTAGTCCCAAATTCAAAATATAACCAAATAATAGAAACTTTTCACTTATATAAAGAAGCATCGCATTCATCAAGATAACAAGTGGATATTTTTACATATGGGATTTATAATTACTTTTAAATTTGGAAGAAATATGAAACTAAGTAACATTTTTTTCTGGTAATTTTATCCATTTCTTCCACAAATACTTATTTAATACCTATTATGTGCCAAGCTTTGCGCCAGGTAGCAAAGATAATAATCATGAACGTACTAATGTCTTGTCCTCAAAGAGACTAGGTATAGTGAGAAAGCAAGCATGAAATATAGTCACAGCGCAGTGTAATTCTCATATATAATATTTAACCCAGTTTCTTGAGGAGAGGTGATAAGAAAGTCTCAGAAACCAAAAAAGTATTTGAGGCAGGGGGTACAGTTAATGCAAAGTCTGGAGACAGAGTTCATGTATAATAAATACAACTAACAGCCTAAATTATATATGATAGATATTTGGATATGCTTGAAACTTCAAACACCATGTGATCTGTAAAGAGAGTTTTGTAAAATAGTTAAAAATAAAATTTGATTTTAAATATGCTGAATCCTCATTAAAGCTGTAAATGCCGTATGCTACTAAAACTCCATCAAAAAAGGAAACTAATAGAAAAAATGCTTAGTTTAGAAAATTATTACTTTCTATGCCTTCTGCAAAGATGGCTATAATTTTTTGGGGAGAAATAATAAATATTTAGTACATAATTTTAAAAGTTACACCCAGGAATATTGTCATATCTAGATTATACATACTGCATTTTGAATAATTTATTTTATATTGCAACAGTTACAAATAATAGTTCAACATTGGAATGTGGGCAAACTTTCACAATGTCAGTGGCAGGGTGGTACCTAGGTATCTCTGTATTGCATGGGCACACACAGTCCCAAACACAGGAGAATGGGACCATGGTACTGAAGTAGCATTGCTAGAGGTATTTCATCAATTTTGAAATACAGTCCCAACCCAAAACTGCTACAGTCACTAAGTTATTAAGTTCGATTCTGACATACCACTTTGTGCATGTTCCATGTAATGATTTTATGAAGAAATGCTAATATATTAGACTACAGCATTTCCTTTAAAAATAGCATGCTTTCAGTGTTAAGATTTGGACTGAAGGGTTTCTAATGGGCTCACTCAATGCCCGTACCTAGGAGAACAGAGTCCTTCAGTCCTTCAGGTCTAAGTACTGGGACAGGCAGGTTACTTGTACATATGTTGGTGCACACAATGACACCAATGACATAATTACATTTGAAATCTAAGCATTAAAATATTTGCAGAATTAAAATATCTATTATCCTAATATAAAAGGTTAATATTGCATAATCAAACTTAGGCTATAATAGTACTGGGGATAAATGTGTATTTTTAAACTTTTGGAAATATATAATATTGGCAGTTCTCACAACTCACTCATTGTAGATATTTGCCTGAATATTAGACCATTTTAAAGTAATAATGTGTTAACATAATACTCAATATGATTTGTATTTATTTCCAAGTATTATGGGTAAGGAAGGAAGAAAGAATAGATTAATCCCAGTTGTAAAGATTGATTGTCTGTATAAATTGGCCCCTAAGGGGAATTTTCCAGATTGGTTTCCTTGTTACTTGACAAGATCCAGTCAAAATCACATTTGTCTCTTTGTCATGTTACTTTAGCAGGGCAAGTTGAATGAAGGGAACAGGTGCCCATGTGTATGAATCAGTGATCATGGCAAAGCACTTATTAGTTGTGGCAGGGCACAGGAAGGCATGAGGGATTAGCAGGAGCAGGAGCACCATGTTATTGATGAAGGTAATAACAAGGCTCTTGGGGCTACGTGCACTGAGGCCATAAAGTTTACCAGACAAGCACATAAGGATGTGTAGATACATTGAGGGGGAGCGACAACATGAAAAAATATGAAGCACAGCTTCTAACCTGGCAGAGTTATTAAAAGTCCACTGAAGGAAGATGAACCATTTCAATATATTAAACACTCCAGGCTACTAAGGGAGAGTCGCTGTCACCACTAAGGCCATTGTTTGAGAAGTTTTTGTTGTCTCTGTTTTTAATTCTCTTTCTCCTTTTGGAAATTTGAATTTATTTTCACTCCAGCCACACATGAATCTCAGCTCTGTGCACAGGCTTGGAAAAGCAAAGAAGCACAGCCTTTCTGCATGAGCTCAGTTAGCCTCTAATTTCTAGAACTTGCTGATCAACTTGTAAGTCAACAGGGAGCCTGCAGTTAGATGTGCTGAATGTATTTTAAATATTAATTTGCTTATCCATTTGTTCTAGTCCTCTGTACCTAGCTTCACTGAGCTCAAAGCCTTGCCATAGAATTGTATTGGGGGTACTGAGCCTTGAATGGCTCTGTGTGAAAGGAAGACAAAGAAGCAGTAATCCAGGCTTAACCAATATAATATGAAGGCAGAATGTGCAATTTTAAGTTACCCTGATGTCATTAATTTGGGAGCCACATAATCTGAGAAAAATAATTCTACATTTTCTGGAGTACAAAAAGCTCTAAATTGATATAGGCAACTCTCAATAATTTTGCATCAAGGTTAAACCTCTTCCTTCTAAGGAAGGGTCACTGCATGATTCAATATTTTAAATTCTACTACAACATAATGACATTTTAGGGAGTGTTTACAAATGCACACTAAGCTGCCATACTTAGAAGAGTATTTTATTTTAGTATCTAAATCAGCCTTCTGCAGAGGGCTAAGTAATTATTTTATGTTAAATAACACCTAGACACAGGCAAACAGTCACACAGAGGTAATCAGGAATCATTACCAAGGTGAAGAGAAAGGATGCCCACTGACCTCTTCAGGGACCACCTCTGCTGTCCTCAGATACTAGCACCCCCTTGCAAAAGAAAACAACCCAACATACCTGCACGCCATGGCAGCTTGTCCAATTACATGGCTGCTTGTAAGAGCTTATTCCTTCACGGTTTTTCATTACCTTATAAGCTGTTGTTTCTAAAATTGCCTGTGCCATGTTCTAGCACAAAATCTGACACTTCATGCATGGCTCCATCTTTGACCCTGGCTGCCAGGCTTGCCTGAATCTCTTAATGAGCATGCGCACATGGATTCTCACATTGAGGGTCTCCAACTTTTGACAAGTTAGACAAAAGATCACTGTAATCTGCAATAGCATTTGGTATTGCTCTTTTTCTTTTATTAAAAGAATTATCTGAAATTTGTGAAAATTATGGAGCCATTGTGAAGGACATGCTGCCTTATTTAGACTAGAGATCCCTAAATTCTGTTCTGTCACAAAGGTAGAACTAGTCCAAGGACTCTATTCAGAGCTGGCTACAACCCAAATAAAACAAAAATAAATAAATAAATTGTTAAATAAAACCATTTAACACCATGTTCTATCCCCCAAAAAAGAAAACAAGTTCCTGCTCAGTGAACCTGAGAGAAGCAACTCTATTTAGACATGTTTATCATTAGCATCACTTAATGGCAGTGTAGATGGGGCCTAGGAAGGGACCCCACACTGCAGCATGGAATTATTTAATTAAGGCTCCAGCCATGAGAGCCAGGTGGATGGATCACAAGCATCAAGCAGCACCAATTTCCAGGTGGTTAGAGAGCAAGGTGCAGTCTGGCTAACGCAGGCCACAGTTCTATGGTTTGTGAGACGAATACCACTGTGGGTCCTCACAGAAGTGGTCCCTCTAGCAGCAGGCATGTGAACAGTGGCATGGCAATTCTGTAGTGAAGCAGGAGGGCTGCTCTTTGGTTGAACACAGTACCTCACAAAGGGTCTTCCCCCATATGGAGTATGGTGATGGGGAACTCACTGCAGAGTGTCCTTTCCCACATGGACTATGGTGGTGAGGGGAACTCCCTACAAAGCATCTTTTCCCATGTGGACTAAAGTGGTGAGAGGAACTCACTGCAAGTTGTCCTTTCCCATGTGGACTAAAGTGGTGAGGGGAACTCGCTGCAAATTATCCTTTCCCACATGGACTATGGTGGTGGGGAGCTCACTGCTCTGCTGTAACCTTTGCTAGTCCAACCTCCCATGGAACTGGGATGGCTTCCACTTTTGAGGTTTTCGGAGATCTGCAGGGTGGTGCCAGGCCTCCCTGCCCAGCCTCTTTCTCCTCTCCTCTGGGATGGTGGCTGCCTGGGTGGAGGAGCACGATTGCCTCTCCACCTGAGGGTGAGCCCCACCTGCAAATTGCCAGAGTTTTCACAACTCCATTCTGGGCTCTGAGGATGTGGTAAACACAGCAGGAGATGGAGAGGTCTGAGCTGTAATCTAACCTGCAGGACAAACTTTTACAGTAACACCATTGTCCCCTTTTATACGTGAGAAAACTGAGGCCACCTTCTCTTTTACCTCTGTCTTAAGTATTAACCTTGCTGGACTAATCCAGCCCCAGGAAAGCATTCAACTCCAACTGAACCCTTTCCTCTGAGCCCAGCTTGTCTATCAGTTTGTTTTCGGCTATGTCCTGTAAATATTACAGTATTATTGCTTGAACATATGCTCAGGTTGAGCAATTTCATGAAGTGTGTGATCAAACTATTTTTCCCCACACTGAGCACACCCCTCCACAGAGAGATGGATGGTGAAGGCCAGTGTGTCTCCCCTCAGCTGGGGTGCCTCATCTGTCCTGCAGGTATCCTTTAGGCCTAACACTGATATTTTTTAGAACTTGACTCCAAAATCTGTAAGAGGAAAATTTTAAATTAAGGAAATTCTCACAAGTATTCTACCTCAGAGTCATTAATCTTTCTCTCTGCACTTGGCCACTTTCCTTAGCAAGAAAGCAGGGAAACGGTTTTTCTTTTCTTTTTTTTTTAGTTGTTGATGGACTTTTATTTTATATATTTGTATATGGTGCTGAGAATTGAACCCAGAGCTTCATACATGCCAGGCAAGTATTTTGCCACTGAGCTACAACCCAAACCCTATAATGGTTTTTTTAATATCTTATTTTAGTATAAAATGCTAATGATTCTGGCATAGCCATTTTTGGCTTGGTTTGGAAACATCCTGACAGCCTTTGCTCATGCTCTCTGGGAACTTGCAGGAACAACACATACACACAATGTGTCTTATGCATCTTTTCTACCTATTTTGTCCAAAGGATGGACTGCTGATTTCTCAGGAATGTAACTTTTTCTGCGGACTTGATTCATAAGCATCTAGTTTTATTCCAAAATCAGTTATCATCCTCACTACGTTGGAATAGCACTTGCCATCCTGTGACTGTTCCTGTGGGCTCCATGAAGTGCTGCTTGTTCTCACCACTGCCAAGGTGACAGAAACCCATTATAGCTTGTATCCATGGTATTGAGAGCAGGTCTTGGAGCCTGATGTATGGAGGTGATTCTGGCCAGAGGAGTCCACTGCCCACCTTTTGCAGTTATCTGACCAGTCCATGTGTGCTCGAGCTCCTGCCCTGCTGGGATACCACTTTGGGAAGCCTTGCTGTTAAGAAAAGTTAGGATTCTTCTTCTGAACAAACCCATAACCTGCAGAAGTGCTCTTACTCACTGCCATGCGGTGGGTATCTTCGATGTCTCTCACTCCTTTGTAGGTGCAGCATGCCCCATTCTGTGGGGTAGCACCTCTACTACCATGATGGATGGGTATGATGGGATCCCTCTGATTAAACAACAGAAAACTGGTTTTATTTTCTTTTTCTGTACTGACCCAACAGTATACCTGGCTTCTTGTCTCAGACTTCACATATGAGTACAGTGGAAATGGTCCTTTAAAGAAAGTGGGAGGGACAAAAAGATTTCAAGAAAAAACTAAACCATCCCCCAAATATTTGTGTTTACTTGGGCTGAGACAGAACCCCTCTGTGGGCACTTTCCAGCAGAAATGTGAGCTGCCAGCACAGTCTGGTCTGCCCTGTGGTGGAATGTGCCTTGTGCCATGTGTGCGTTTGGTGGCTCTGCTAGGAGGCAGCCTGTGCAAGCTACTTTGCCATCCCAGCAGATGGTGCCTGGGGCCGGAGTTTGCTCACATGTGCTTCTTGAGGAGAGCTTTCAGCCAGAGAGGTTCTTGTTCATAATTGGAAGTCTGCTGGGGACCTTGGGAGCCTGCTTGGTGTTCACACCCCTCCTGTGTTTCCATCATCACCTCTGGGTGAAGACCACTGTGCAGGCAGAGGCCTGGAGGCTAAGCACAAGACCTGTCTTTGGTCTTCAGACTCCATAAGTCAACAGGAGGTGCCTGCCTCCCTGTGGGTCTCTAACACTGCAGTCCTTGGGGCACAAGCTCAGCAAGGTGCCTGGACTTCTCAGCCTGAATTCCTATCCTGGCTCACAGGTAGGGCTGCACCACCGATGACTGCCCCTCTCCAGAAAGCTTGCATTCAGAGGCCAATACCTAATCTGCCTGCACCCTGCTGCTCTGGAGGCAACCCCTTCTGCCTCCACACCCACACTGTTCTGTCCTGCACAAACTGAAACTTGGTTTTTTAAAAATATTCATTTTTTAGTTGTAATTGGATACAGTACCTTTATTTATTTATTGTTATGTGGTGCTGAGGATCGAACCCAGGGTCTTACATGTGCTAAGCAAGATCTGTACCACTGAGCCACAATCCCAGTCCCTGAAACTTAGCTTTTTATCTCTCTTCTTTCTCTCCTTCTCTCCCTCTTTCTCTTTTTTTTTTTAAAGATTAGACCAAGGAGGTGAAAGATGGATACATAAAAATTTATCAACTTAAGGGAAATACTAACATGAGGGGTAGAAGCAGAATGGGATTTTTGTGGGGGTAGAAGCAGAATGGGATGTTTGTTTCTGCTAACATTCCTTTCAGAGGTCTTGAACTGTGTGAAGAAGTGAGATAATGGGGTTTAGTGCCACTGACCTGAACAACACCTGCATCAGTGAATATGAGTGCTTTGCCTCTGCTAGGTGAAGGGGACAGCAGCCAAGACCATGGAGAGACATGCTCCCAAGGCATTGCCAGTGGCAGTTGTGGGAGGAAGGTGTTTCCCCAGCACCTGTAGCTCAATGCTGGGTAGGTGTGGCTTGGCCTCTCCTTCCCATACCCCTGGCGTGAAGGTGTCCTGAGATTAAGACCTCTGCCTCTTAAGGCCAGTTCTTGACTAATGTCACCAAAAGCCCTGTCCTGGAAAAGCAGTCTCGCCCTGCAGCCCACTCTCCCTGAGAGCCCTGGCCTCAGGCTTCACACAGCACTCTCTCCTGAGTTCCTCTTTCTCTTCTCAGCTGGCTCCAGGATGGTCTTCTCTGGCCCAGCTGACCAAAAAGCCAGCGGAGCACCAGACCTTGGCACCCACACACCTCTCTAAGATGAAGATTGCCTGCATTGATATATAAGCATAAAGAATTTCACATCAGCCTTCTTAATCCTACCTATGATTGAAGCACATTCTAGATCTTTCTTTCACTATTTACAGCAATAGGTCCTTCATCTGTGTTCATCACTTTCTTTCATGTTTTAGATAACCATTTACAGCACACTGCAGACCAAACACCTTTCCCACCTATTTTATCTGAGTGAAGGAGGCTAGGGAGGTGTCTAGTTTCTGCCCTCCAGGAGGCAGCGTTCCTGGGCTTAAAAAGAGCTGAGATCAGCTACAACAGAGACCTAGGGCTGACAGGTGGAGAGGTGTTGATTAGTGACAAGTGTTTTGGCTACTTACATTTCTGCATTTTAATAGGGACAATTCCTTAACTGAAAGAAAGTAATTTCTAATGGTGGGAACTCACTTAGGATGGTAAGAATGAAGTCTAGCGGGAATGAGGGCTTCTAGCAGCATCTCAAAAGCTGTTCTGGTAGATGCTCAGTAGAAACAGAAGACTGGATTTTTAAATCACAAAACAATTTTAACAAAGATTATTGCCTCTTTTAGTACTCCTTTCACAGTAAGCTGAGTTCTGGATCATTCTAAGATGAGGAGAGATCCCAGCATTAAGTATAATCCTGAGTACCAGCTGTAACCCATAGCACTGAGGGAACTGGAGCCATCTACAGGGTGCCTGGAATGTGGGAGTTCCCTAAATCTCCTGAATGGAGGATTGATGTGTGCAAAGGCCCAGGAGTTGGACAATATCTGCCCATAGAAGAATGATGTTGCTATGTCCCCATGTCTTGGGTTTGCAGGGGTGAGACTACAGAGGACAGGAACTGCTCTTTATAGGCATCGTGCCCTTGCTTGACTTCCTCATATCTAATGGCTGATTTACCTAGTTCTTATTCATTAGAAATCCTTACACCCATTTTAAAGGTGACAAAAATGGCTTGGTAAGTTCTTGAAAGGTCTTCTTGTCTCCAAGAGTGTGCTAGGCCCAGGATGATATTTTTTGCCTAGAATACTTCAAAAACTACACAAAGAGCATTGCTAATAGAAGCCTAGGCTCCACAGGGCTTCTCCAGACACTGGACTTCTTATTAATGATCTCAGAAAAGAGGCACATATTCTCCCAGACCTATCACAGAGCCTGCCTGTCTGGGATGATCTTCTGAGGGACTCTCTGTGAAGTGTTGGGTACCAGGAGTACTCCCCAGCTGTACCAGCCCTGTGGTAACCATGCTGAGTTTTTCTCTCCTGCAGCTGATGAACTTCTGTAAATGGTTCAGTTCTACTTTTGGTTTAGGGAGACATGATCCCATGTGGAAGACACAGCAGAGAGTGGGGGGCTGGGAATAGTTGGAAGGTAATGACCACAAAACCCCAAAGGAGAGACTGAGGCAGAGCAGGCCACCTGCTCCCTGTGACCATGCCTGTCCTCCTTAGGATGGTCAGTGCACTCAGGTTGGCATATAACACAAGCCCCGGCAGATGGAGCTCAGTGAGTTTGTCATACCCCAATGTCAACTGCTGCTGAAGGGCGTCTCTTTAAACTGTAGTACAATACAATGCTTGTTGCTTTACTTTCTTTTTAAAATTTATTTTTATTTTTATTTTTTAGTCATAGTTGGACACAAAACTTTTATTTTATCTATGTGGTGCTGAGGATGAAACTCAGGGCCTTGCACATGCTAGGTGAGCACTCTACCGCTGAGCCACCACCCTAGTCCCAACTTTCAGTCCTATATTTAAGATTCTTTAAAAGGAGAAATAGGTATCACTGCAAAGCATTCAGAATTTTACTATTTTGTTCAAGTGCAAAGGAGTTCCCTTCTTATGTGTGCATTACCCAGGTGCATAATTAGTGTAAAGGAATTTGAGCAGGAGTGAGCACAGTTGGGTGACTCCATTATTTCCCAAGATTTTCCATTCCTCTTTGTGAGGAAGTCAGGCTAGGTGACCTAAGTTAGAACAACAATCTACAGTGCACTGGTTGAGTTCAGATAGAAAATGAGGCTTTCTGAGCTTTGGGTTGTGGGAAGTTGGAATCGCTCCTGTGTGCAGTTGCCCATGAGCTGCATGGGGTGAAGACATCTGGGAAGCTGAGGCAGGGGCTCCTTCTACTTCCAGTGAGACACCTGGGAGGACTGTGTTCCCAGTGCATGTGCTTCTATTCCTTCTTCTACATAAGCCATTTCCCATAATCCATGGCTCTAGGTTTTTATCCAGATCCTATATATTTCTCATTGTTTTGCTTAACTCAGGGGTTTTGAAGGATGTAAAACAGGGAAGGGTAGACTTGAAATTACTCCTGGTACCTTTATAAGCAAGCTGAATAACAAAATGCAACCAGCAAACGTGGCTTTCAAAACTCAGGGCCATGGCTTCATTTCTTCAGTGGCCCATCATTCCTCAGTGGCCTGAGGAGGCCTGGCAGGTGACTGTCCCAGGAAGGATTTCTAGTGTGTGAGCACGTGCAATCCTGTGCCTGTGCTTTGGCCAGGTGTCAGAACAGGAGTGAGGTCTGCCTTTCCAGGTGTGCAGTCCTCATGGCGCAGATGGTTTCAGAGAGCACAGGCAAACCTGCCTGGATCCAGATCTCTGCTCTAGAAGCCTCTTCCTGTGGGACCTGATGAAAACATTGAATCACATGAGACTCAGATGCCTCTTAGTGAGATGAGGATGTCAGCAACCACCTAGGACATGATGATGAGGCTTAAAGAACACAGAGCAGCCCAAAGAGAAGCACCTGAAGATGAGTGGTGCAGGACCCTAGGCTTTGTGTTCCTAGGTACCTATTTTTTAATGCAGCTGAGGAGAGTGTGGTGAAGTATCCTGGGCTTCCTGTTTCTAGTCACATCTGTCTATACAGCCTACATTACTGAGCTCAGGCTATTTTGAGATCTTGTTTCTAAAGCTGTGTGACAGTGATGAGCCCACTCTCATGTTGCCCAAGATGGGATGATACCTTCAGTACAGCACTCCCTGGGAACAGAGCCATGGTCTGAGTAGTGACCCCAGGTGCATCTGAAGTGTTGAGCAGTCAGCAAGCCCCAGAGATGAGCTTTGTGGGAGTTTATGTACAAAGCTAAAAGCAATTTTGTTTATGAAAGGTTATAAATTTTTTTTGCTGATAGTTCAATTAACTTCCCTAAGATGCATGCAATCTTAAAGGGAGACCCAACAACTTTCTAATGAAGAAAAGAAGAACTCCAGCCCAAAGGCTCTTTGTATACTTGGCTTTCCTGAACCCTTGCCTCTGGCAAGTAGCAGCCTAATCTTGTGTCTGTAGTCACTGGGTGCTGATTATTATGGCAAGGTTCTTGATTTGGGTGAGACTCTGATCCCTTCGACCCCTTGGTACTGGCTACTACTGTTTAGATAATGGGAAAAGTTTGTATTATTTCAAAGCAGAGAAGATAAATTCACAGAGGTGGACATTACAACATGTAGTGACTGTCTTTGGGAGAATGACAAGGCCAGGACTAAACCTTAGAATAATATTGACTGGAATGTAAAGACTGGTGCCCTCTGCAACCACTCTGAAGGTGGGTCCTGTCCCCACTCCCTCCTCAGCCTGCAAGGGCAATGCTGGGCTGTGACTGACCTTGTTCCTTTCCCACATGGAAGGATTTCAGAGAGGCCAGCTGTCATGGATGCTTTTCTCTAGCCCTCCACAAGTCACACACCTCAAGCTCCACTCCTACATGTGGCCACTCTGCTTATCTTTCTCTATGAACATGCTGTTGTTTAATGATATAGGGCCAAAGGAGTCAGCCATCCATCTTCGTTTGATTTTGATGACACAGGAGCTTCCCAGGCCAGGGCAAGGTCACTCGGGGGCTGTTATCCCTTATTTGCATGATTTTGCTCCTCCTAAGCACCTTCTAGAAGTTACATCTGAAAGATTTGGGCCAATGTCATGGGGTACAGCTGGGAACACCGCTTGGCTTTCTGCATGGCTGTGTTTACTCTTCCCTATGCACATTTTGGGCTCCTGGATGTCACAACATGTTTCTCCTCTTCTGTGCTTTGAGATAGGCTTGAGTATGGAGGTCCCAGTTATAGAATGTCATGATACCACCTCACAATGTTTACAGTAATTTTAGTGTCACTTTGTGATTATTTCAGGGCCATTTTGAAGCATGACTGGAGAGAATTGTGGCCCTCAGCACATTGGGATAGAAGCCATGAGCAGGAGCAGCAGAGCTGGACAAGGAGCAAGCAGGCCAGACATAAAGGCCTGGTTCTGAAGTCAGAGTGCAGCAAAAAAGAGATGAAGAGGCTCAAAAAGAATGATGTGCAGAAACTTTCTCCCTGTGAAATCCCGATCTCAGCAGCACATCTTTCACATAGTGGCAGGAGGAGTATTGGAGGAGAGATGAGAGAGGGAGGGAGGAAGAAACAGAACTTCCCCAATTCCACAGGAGTAATTGTGTGTTATTTACATTACACCTTGCAAATTGAGTCTTCACAACAAAAGTCAATGACATTTCTAATCCTTTCTATACTGCATAAAATAGCTTTATATATTTCCCCAACATATGGTTTATGCTTTGCAAGTCGTAAAATTTATATATCTTGGTCTCTTTCCAAATCATGAACAAATATCATGCAATGGAGTTGACATTTTAATCCAAAAAGTGTTTAAAGTTCACAAATCAGTGTGGCTTCTGACTGAACCTTGTGAAGTACAATGCAACTTTTTCACAGCACAGACAAGTTCCAGGTCACTATTTGACAGAGGAAAGGACAGGTGTATAGTACCTTTAATAACCCTTTGTTTTTAGCCAAGTTTTTCCCTGAAATTAAAGGCAGATACAAATGAATAAATTGGCCCTCATAAAATGTCTTGATCTTTAAACCTACTTTGTCATAACTGTTCAGTGCCTAAGCACATACAGCAATATCAGGGCAGCTCTGTTCAAATTCTACAAAGCCAGGATCACCTGGGTCAGGAGAAGCTTATGTCTTCCTATTGCTCCAGTGGGACAGTCTGAATATTGCCACCCTCAGGAGGTCCTGGGGCCTTCAGCTTCAGCTCCACTACAAGGATGGTCTTACCTGTAGAGCCTTAGGCCTGCCTGGACCTGCCATACAGAAGCAAAGTGGGGCTTTTCAAGAGATACAGGCTATGGGCCCCTGCTTGAGAGGGAGGACCCTGGCCTGGAGGCTCTACCCTAGCTCCACCCCTCTCTGGAACTGTTTCTGATTCATCTGGGTTCTAGAGTGCAGGAACCTCCACCTGTTGGTAGCATCTTCTTCTGGAGCCTTGCCTCTGCTGGCCTCAGGCCCACACCAGCTTGTCCTCCATTGTTCCTGGCATTTTCCTGCCATTCTCTGCAATTTCCATTTCTCTTCCTTCTGGCAAAACAATTTGACCTGTTTCTTGTAAGCCAAGGCAGAGGTGAGAGAAGACATTGGGAGATGAATGTGCCAGTGACTAATGGGCTTTCATTTGGATTAAAAATCACATATCATAGAATGAAGAGTTGATTTAATGAGAGCCATGGTTCTGGCTCTAGGGAGGGTAAGCCATCCAGGGCTTCTGCATCATGGTGAATCCCTGGTGAGTTCACAGGATTCCATATCTAAGCATGCATGCATTCTCCAGGTGGGCCTGGGCTTCTGGGCTGCCATTTGGTTTTCTGTGTTTTGCTTCTTTTTTTGACTTATTTTGCTTTTGATAATGACATATAACTTAAAAAATGGAATACCCATCTCACAACTAGCACAGACACCTGGTACTCTGCGTCTACTGTGGTAGCACCCTTCGTGCCCAGTAGGCCCTTGAGCAGGAGCTATGGCAATCTTTCTACATAGAAAACACCCCTTAAATCTTCCAAAAAATGCCAGTTGATCACTTAGAAGATCAGACTTGAATTACACTGGAATTACATGTCTCCTTAGCTGTATTGCTCCCAATAGGACATTTCCAAATGGAATGGCAAGCAGAGAATGAGTCATAGCACACAGTATCCCTAAATCCATCAGTACTAATGGTCTCATGACCCCTGTGAATTTCTATGTGCTTGGTTGCAGCCCAGCCAACCCCATCCATGGTAGGACACAGGCTCTGTGCAGCCCAGTTTACATGCATTCCCAATCCTTCTCAGGTGAGGCCTGGTAAGCAGGTAGGCCTGTACCTCACTGTTACTCCACAGCTGCCCTTGAGCCAGTGGATACCAAATGGTCTCTGGCCCCCATGCTATTGAGCTCCAACAGCAACTGAGCTCAGGCTCTTGGATATCAGGGGAACAGCAGAGGAATAGGTGGCCTCCAGTGCCCATGGGCCCCACTACCACACTATTGGCTTCCTCTTAGATTTCTGCTGCTCCTTTATGTGCCACAATACAACAAAAACAAGTGAACTGGGCTAGAGCGAGGCATGTGGGCACAATTCTCAGGCCTTTATGAAGGCCAGGTCTTATTCTTTTGAGGAGTTCTTTGTGCTAAGCCATTGTTGTGACTGTCTGAGATAACAGGATCACTAGGATGAGCCCTAGACTGTCCCTGGTGAGGTTCTGGGGCATTGGACCTCCACTCTGTGGGTGTTCTTTCTGTGAACCTGTGCTCAGTTTCCAAATAGTGACCACATACTAGGGGTGTAGCTCTGACGTATGCTTTAAACATGAGTCCTGTCTGTTCCACCAATTGGTAGTTCTGGTGTTACCTGTAAATAAATATGTAAACACCAGAAAAAGCACAGAGCAGAGAAGGGAGGTAAAATCAACTTTACACCTAAATATTTTTATTTTCTTCCCAACAATTTGAATATAAATAATGATATTTTGCTAAAATACTGCCTAAAATACCTGACATTTACAGACTCTGATGTGGTATCTGCATCCATGACATGAGGTAGGCTGGGGCATTCTTGGCCCATTTAAGACTGTGGGACTGTGGCCAGAGCTGGTTCGGGAACTGGATCCTGAGTTCCTTGTTTCCTGGAATGTAGGTTGGAGCACTGACCTGCTCATGTGTGACTCAGGGAGGTACTGCTCTGTTCTCACATAGAGAGGCCATTCCCTGACTCCATGACATGGCTGCGGCTGATGGTGCTAATACTCTTGGAGGCTTTCCAAGAGCCTAATTTGAGTCCTTTGTGACAACTGCGGTTTGTGGTCCAAATTATCTAACTCCACACAAGAGCAACAGTGATGACTTTGAGGTTTGCTCTTTGGGAATAGAGGTGCTGATCCAGCAGGGTCTCGGATACTCATGCCATTGAGCTCTGGTCCAGCGTCCAGGAACAGGCCAGCCAGCTGTCTGCCTTTTCTGAACCGAGTTTTGCTTTCTCATCTGCAATGTAAGAGAATCAGTGTGCTAATGCACAAGCTTAGCACAACAGAAGGCCCCAGAGCATCCACTCCTGCCCAATGCCCACCCTGTGCATGCCCCTCCCAACCAAGCGCCAGACACCCTGACCCTGTGGCTCAATTCTGGAGAGCATTTGGTGGTGTGTTTCAGTGCACAAAGGGTTGGCATGCTGCATCACTCTGTTCAAAAGAAGAAGAAAAAAATACATGAAGTTTAAAATAAAACTTGGATCTCATCCCCAAACTGAGAATGTTTACATGGAACATATTGATCACATGAGAAACAAGTGTTCTTTTTGGTCTGAGCAGCCCATTAATCCAAGGCATTGTAGAAAAGAATGACTGCCTGAAGTATCAAGCACAATTTCCGATTTGGATGAGGAATAAACCAGGCTTCCCTTTTCATGTTAGGAAGCCCTGTGTTATGCTCACCAGGAGTCAGCGCCTGCTTGTGGTGTGCATGGGTCCCCAGCACTGCCCTTCCACCCTCGCAGGGGCTGTCACAATATAGTCCATCTGCTTTCAGCATAGTGTCACCATCCTGGATCAGCAGCGGCTTGGTCTCTACAGCTCTTAACTGAGAATAATGCACCTTTTAATCAATCCTCTCATGGGCAAGCCTCAAAGAACAAAGATGTAAGACTATAACTATTAACCCCCTGGAAAACACTGAGTTTAGGAGCATATTTACAAAGAGAAATGAAAATGAACAAAATTGTCCAGATGCACACCAAAAATAGCCAAGAGCAATGCAGGTGTGGTCAGCCCTGAGCCTGGCTGTGGGGATGCAGGTGTGGTCAGCATGGATCCTGGCCATGGGGTTGAGGGATTTCTGAGGGACAGAGCCAGCTATGCTGCTAGGGCATGGGCAGCTCACTGCTGGGCAGGTTTTAATCATCTTCTGAACAGGCAGCATGTCGTCCAAGGCAGGACCACCTCATCGTAAGGCACAGGTAGAAGTTATTTGGTGTTGATGAAGGATTTAAGTGATTCATATTTTTTTCTATTTTTTTCTTTCTAAATTCTTTTTTAAAAAATTTCTAGTTGTAATTGGACACAATACTTACATTTTTATTTGTTTTTATTTTTATGTAATACTGAGGATTGAACCCAGCAACTCGCACATACTAGGTGAGTGCTCTAGTGTTGAGCCACAACCTCAGTCCCTCTAAATGCTTTTTATTGTGTCTCTTTTAAAGTTTTCTTGGGACCAACTTCAAAATAAGTTATCATTTTATGGTTATCTTTTGAATTCTAACATCTACCAATTTGCTGTAATAAAACATAAAAATATATAAAGTCTTTTGAGTATGTATTGTGCATGCATGTGTGGAGAAAAAGCAGAGAGTGCCTCAGTTACACTGAAACCCATAACCCAACGTGAAGTGTGCCTGAGGTCCTATCTCATCACCTGAGGTCACATCTCATCACCCTGGGAAGCTCCATGGAGCACCAGAACACATGTGGATGTTAGACCATCATGGCAGCAGGCAAGAGATGTCCACAATAGCCACACAGTTCCTGTCCTGCCTGGACTGAGCTTCAGCCTGAAGGGTGGGAGCTGTATAGTCCTGATGCTGGAATCTGATGGGAGACAAGGGGGATGGAGGCTTCTATATCCTGCTGGTCCAGCCCTGAGCTGTGTGTCCTGTCCAGGGCAGCATGGAGCACCCCAAAGACAGACCCTTGTGGAAGTGTTACAAGAGTGCTCAAGGGGCTGTGCAGGTATAGCTGCCCAGAAGGAAGCAAGAACTTCACCCCCACTCCAAGGTCCTGGGTTCTGGAGGCTGCAGCTCAACACAGCTAACCTTCACTTTCTCATGGGTAACCCCACAGGACATATTTTAGACAAAAGAAATCACCCTGCAGAGAGAAAAGCATGACAGGAAGCCAATGTATGGTTCACCCTTTCTGAAGGGTCCATCAGTAACCAAAGTTGTGGCATCATGAGCAGTGTGTGATCTTGATGCTTTCTCCCATAATCTCTCTCAGGAAACTCACTGATATTCAGAGCCTCAGCTCCCTTCTGGAAGGACTCATACTTGTGTCTGAAGCCTGACATCCTTCATCCTGCAACCCATCTATGCAGCATGAACCCAGTGTTCCCCTCAGCAGTGTTAGCAATGTCTAGTGCAGGCCAGCTCTGCCTGAATCCAGGCCTTCCCTCTGACATTGATTTTTCTTCCAGGGTCCCATCTCAGGGATGATATTCCCTTGCCCCCAGTGCCAGGGGAAATAGTTAGGGAATAGTGAAATAAAATGTTTTCAAGACATGGAGAGGGACAGAGGAAGGTGTGAGGCTTCAGAGCTAGTGCAACTCAACATCCATGAGTGTGGTGATGTTCCTGTAAACTCCAGTAGGGCATCACATGCTGTTCAGTGCTGCTGGGGGCATGGCCATCATCAGGAAGGGACAGAGACATGGAGAGCAAAACACCATCAGCTCCTGCTGAAGCAAGGGTCAAGGCTGGGACTGGTAGGAGAACTGGAGCACACTCTCAGCCCAGCAGCACAACTCTGAAAAAGAGTGGAAGATGTCACTATGGGGCTCCCAGGGAAGGGGCTCTTGGGTGCTAACCTTGGCATCTCATGTTCTCCTGAATCAATTAATGCTTTTGGAGCATAATGGAAAATGTGGGGGCCATGGAAGGCAGTGATGTTGGAGGGGACTTTCTGAGAAGGTGTGGTTCTGTGGTAGAGAAGGTCTGGCTCTAGGAGGTTCTTGGAGAGGAGACCACAGGCCCTACCGGTGCCTAGGCCAGCACTGAACTGCTCTGTGGTTCACAGCACAGCTCAGGAGAAACCTCCCTGGCATCATGGCCCTAAACCCCCAAGTCCATCCACATGTCAGGCACCATGATGTGCTCACCAGGACACAGAAGCACCGTTTCACAGGGGTTCACATGGTCACCCTGACAAGTGCCACAGCGGGGGGGTGGCATGCCTGATGTGCTTTCCTCCCAGAAACACACCCAAAGACAACAGATACATATGCGCCATCTCACACCCTGTCATGTGCCTGAGTCCACTTGGAGAGCTTTCAGTTTTCCCTTTGACTAAAAAATAACAATTGGCCTGAAGCTTATTTATGGTACACTGCAAGCTGGAGGGCTTGGATGCAGTCTGCAGAGCCTGGAGTCTAGGCTCTGGAGGACCTGCATGTCCTGCCCTGACATTTTGCATGTTCTGAAAGCTAACTCCACACTACAGGCTGCACACATGGCCTCTAAGCCCATGTGCTCCTGGGCACATCAGTTACACTGCTCCCACATTAGAGAAGCATGTCTCAGAGCATATTCAATTAAATTACTAAGTGCAGATCTTTAGTTACAAATTCTATTTGATTTCAAAATTCTTCCCTTATAGTTCTCAGCACAGCCTACATGTCCCAGCAGCCTCTGTCAATTAGAGATACTCAAAGGCTTACACTGGTCTGCTGGTGGGGGTTTTCCAGAAGTAAGTAGCAGCACACCATATTCTTCCTGGCATTGAGGTCTGGTTTTCTTCCCTGGTTTCCTGGGGTTAGACCACATGGAGAGACAGATTAACAGCTGTGCTCACCCGCCCTGAACATGCCAGACCATCTGCTGCCTGGACATTAACCTAGATGAACACATTACCATAATTCCAAGATACATTTTCTTCAATGATATGATGGAAAAAATAACAACATTACAAAAAGTAAATAAGTGTGTGTGTGTGTGTGTGTATACATATATATCACTTTTTAGCCCAACTACCATATTACTAGTCTATATAACACATTTGTGTTGCTTGTTGCTTGTGTTATTAAGTGTGACATCTTCCAAAGAAAATGGTTCTGTGACTAGAAAACAATGTAAAAATTAAAAATAAAATTTCTAGTTCTTTAGATGAAGGGATATTCTGTTGATTCACATTTTTCAGTTGCCATGACAAAACACCTGAGAGAAACAAGTAAAAAGGACCAAAGGTTTACTTTGTTTTTTGTCTGTGGTCATGTGGCTTTATTGTGTCTGGGTCCCTGATAAGGCAGAACATCATGGTGCAAAGCACTAACATCTAAGTGGCCAGGGGACATTGAGAGAATTTACTTATATCACAAAGTTCCCCAAAATCATTAGCATGTGAACCCATCACTGTATGAATTCTAACAGGTCATAGCCCTCACAAGACTGTCACGTCCCATAGGCCAACATCTGCCCTAGGGCCAGGCTTGACACTAATGTATGACTGTCAGGATACTAACTGTTTTAGTATCTTTGTGTTAGCCTTGTTGAGCTTCTCAAATTAAAGAAAATTAACCTTAATAATTTCTCACAGTACATGAGATTTACCCAAATGGTTTTAGTAAAACTAAGATTAAATAAGTAAGGGTTGATAAGGAGTGTGTGATCATGGCCAGCCAACTGCTGCCCATGGAGTGTTGAGATATATTTATTAAGGAGTGGCAGAAAATCCTAGGCTGGGAAGGTGGGGTGGAAAGTGTTCTGGCCCATGGCCTCATTCTCTGTATGGGGCTCAGCCATGGCCCGGCATGGGTAGGAGGCCCAGGCTGGGGTCAGGCCTCAGTCTGGCTTCATATATTCTGTCCATTTCCATATGGGATCAGAAGAAGGCTCTTTCTTTGTTTATTCTAGTGTTCCTTGTTTTTAAAGAACTAGGAAGTAAGAAAAGAGATGGATATGCATACAATCCAATGGTTGGGGTTCCTGATCCCCAGTGGGGCAGAATCCCAAAGTAGTGTCAGCCCAATCCCACTGGGAATATCCCAATTGCTATGAAATCTTCTTGCATTTGTTGTTTTCAGAGTATCAAGGCTTTCTGGGAAGCCGTGGAGTGAAGGGTTCAGAAGTCCTCAGTGTCTTTCCGATCTGAACCCCAGAGCTAAAGTAACACTAGAGCTAATCTCACTTCCACTGGGGATGGGGAAGGAGATGGAATATCCCTGGCACACCATCCTCTGTCTATTTCCCCCTGGGGCTTAGCAAGCCTTTCCATGCCCTGGTATGATATCCTGGGGAGCTGAGCACTCCAGCACAGGTGCCTTCAGCCTTGGGTCCACACTGTAGCAAGTGACCCAGATCTGCACACCAAAGGGTTTCATCTTCAACCAGATAAGGATTCAGTATGACTGCAACAAGGTTGATGCTGGTGAGAGAGTGAGGGAAGGCACCCTGGAGGCCACCTGGTGCCCATACCACCCTTTCCTGGGTCATGAACCTCCTCAAAGCCTCCACTGGAGACCCCTCTGGATTTCTGTGCAGCAGACCCAGAGAGCGTGTCGACATCCCTCCCACAGCTTCAGAATGTCCAGTGCAAGGAATAAAGCACTTCTGCTGGGAAAATATCATGTATTCATCTCTGGGTAGAAGTAACCTCACCTTGCAATTTCTGTTCTTAGTGTTCAGAAAAGGAAATAATTATTTGCACAAATGTTAAGCTTGCATTTCTTTCTTTTTTTATAAACTAAAGAATTTATATAATTTAAATATACATGTGCACGTACATAGCTCCACATACAGAGAACAATTCTAATAGCATAAGTAGGAAAGAAATATTTTAAGAGAAATATTTCTAAATGTGAGCTAGTGAGCACATAAGAAGAAGAACAATTACTTTCCAAATGACCCTTTAAACAGTGAATGTGAAAATTAGTTGCAAGACAGAGTTCTCCATTACAGTAGCCACTCCACACACTCTGATTGCTCTTGTTTATTCACAAGGCAGCACTTGTTATCTCTATCAACATTTAAGAATTATTTACAATATTCTGTTGCTTGCTACCTTAATAACATATTCCTTGCAGTTAACTTCAGAATGGTTGGTAGTTTTTACAATGTTTTTCCCAATGTCTATAGATTTTCTTATAATTTCCAGTCTCAGCAATAAATTGCAGAGTGGAGAGTTGTGAACCCCTGGGAATCCTGCCCTCAGCACTGCATTCCCCTATTCTCCCCACAGGTGGAGGTTGTTGGTCCCTTTCATAGCTCAGATCCATGATACCAGGACACAAACCCTCAGAATCACACTTTGGAGTGTACATTCTAGAATGTTCAAGACATTCCTTACTGCTTATTCATGACACAGTTTGATTTTCCAAGTGCTATGCTAACTCCTAAAAAGAAAAAAGAAGAGTCAGGGATAATTTTGCAGAGGAGGTTCTCAGGCTCACTGGCAGTGGACACTTACTTGCACATCATCTGGTGGGAAGGCCACCTGGAGGCATTCTTAGCAGTGTGGTCTTGGCTCCTGCTGTCCTAGCCTGCTTCCTGCCCTGGCCTCCTGGGGCAAACCTGAGTGAAATCCATCTGCATGTGATGTGGCATTCCTGTGTGGGTGGAGGGGAACATGTCTTCACCGTCCTGAGGTCTTCCCTTGCCAGGGAAGGATCCTGACCCACTCTCCACAGGGAGAAAGCCCAGGACAGAAATGGAGCAGGCATCTTACCACAGTATCCTCAGCACTGGTCACTGTGCACCCTACCCACCATGGGCCTGCCCCTTGGAAAACTCAGCTCAGTTTACGTCCCTTCCTATGGCCATGCTCCCCAGCTTCATGGTGCTTTGCTGAGAAGCATTAGTAGTAATGCAGAAAACTGAAATGGCTTTTCATATGTGGAAACTGAGTCAAAAGAGACATTATGTTTATTTGTCTTTCAGTAACCCAGCGAGTTAGCAATTCCACTCTACATCACTCCTTCTCCTCAGTTAATGCATATCTAGCATCTTAGAGAATTAAACAGCAAACTGGTTTCTCTTCACTAATTGAGAAGCAGCAGAAATTCTTTATAGATTACTTTCCAGCAGTGAATGATATTTTTTCATATGCATATCTATGTACTTTTTTAGACCAATCTATTAACTACAGGGGAAAAAAAAGAAATAACTAAGGTACTTCAATGACTAATGCTATTATAAAATGACAAAATATATAGAAAACTTTCAGACATGAGTAAAATGAAAGTCAACAACAAGTTGTAGTTTCCAATCACTGTCTTAAGTATTATTTTAGGTAGTACAAAGTGTTACCTCAATTCTTATTTTAGAATTTCTCATGAGTATGAGAAGTCCAAATTAACTAGTTTCACAAATATATACTAAGAACCCCCATTCCTTTCATTTTCCAAGGTATAGGAGCTTTGAAGTGGATTGCAGTGCAAAAAAAGTTTCTTATAATTTTTATTTGCTTATAATTGTCATTCTTTTCAGTTTCATCTACTTTTTCTAGAATAACAAGGAATATTGATTAGCCATAAAAATTAAGATAATCAAATATATCACACAGTGAATTAATACTTTAAAACAGCATTGTATAAATAATATCTCAATCTAAAGAACATTCAACAAACAAGCAAAGCCATAGGATTAAGTTGCATTTAAAATATAACATTTTATAGGTCCTATTTGCAGCCATTTTCCCCCAAATATTTTAATTATGTACAGTGAGTGATTTTTTTACCTATTAACATTTGTCTGACAAGACTAATCTCAAAAAAGATAGCAAGCTATATTTTCTAAAAATTAGTTTCAATTGGTAAATTTCCTAACTCTGTTATTAGCCTTCAACTATTTAGATGATTAGATGATTAATTTAAAAAGCATGCTCCTAGCTTCCTGGTAAACTATTGAAGTTCTAGACAAAAGACAAAAGAAAGGACCTCTCTTAGGAAAATAAGTAAGTATTGGATATAACTATGTAAAAAATGCAGGGAAAAGGCCTAAGAATTCATATTTTCAAAATATATTTCATGACAATATTTTGCTGCTAGCAAGCAAATGAATTTGCTCAAAAGTAGACAGCAAACAAAATAAATTTAAAACCAAATAGATTGAATTCTTTTTTTCTCTTTTTAACTTTCACTCACTATACATGTTCTTACTGTATTATCAATTTTAATTATTTTCCATTGATTGGGCACTTGACATATTAAGAACCTTATTTGATATAGTGAGAACTCATTCATACACAGTATCCTAAAATAAATTAGGTTGAGGGGCAGTAACCTACTAAGAACAGCCTCTGTTTAATTCCTGGAGGCATCTCAGGAATTAAAGAAAACTTTAGAGAAGCTAAGAAGAAAATTTACAAAGTGACCAGAGAGGTTGTGTTAGGTCACTATTTCTCAAACATTAGCAGACATCTGGATCACCTGTAGGATTTTTGTAACAGTGTAGAGTTTGGAGTTCTACCACAAGAATTTTTTTTCAAGCCTGGGGGAGATTCAAGTATTTTCTGTTATAATGAGTTTCTACTAAATACTGCGGTCTGGGGACCACTCTAGAGAACTCTGGTGTTTGGGAGATGGCTTTCTCGATTTCTGGCCATTTTTACATTGTCCTCAAAGTATTCCTCTTCTCCATCAAAGTCATAATTGAACTTGTCTCCACATGGATTCTTCCTTGTGGCCCATCTCTCAGTCAAGGAAGAGCCTTCTTCAGGACCTTGGAGGCTTTTCAGCAGCAAAGAATTTGCCACTCAGCTTGCAGCTTGTACATTTATGTTACTTATGTAATTTCTTTTCCTGAGGAGAGAAATGATTCTTAAAGAGATGTATTTTATTGCTTAACAGTAAGTCAGCTGTTTAAAACTAAAGTAACTAATTTCCAGAATGTCAAGTTAAAAGAGTAGCACTGAAGCCTGAACAGCTGCAGAGGCAATTGCAGAAGTCTGCACTCAATCAGTGGAAATCTGAAGCAGCCAAAGCAGCTTTATCTTAAACACTTAAGTGCTTTCTTCTTTCAAATAACTCATATTCATTCAACTGTATTGTGATACTCTAAAACACTGCCAACATTGTCATTTCTGTATGCATTTTTAAACCAGTTCTTCTGAAGAGATGAAATTAAAATTTCAGTCTCTAATGACATAAACTAGCCCTCCTAATATCTTGCTGTGTATAACACATGCTCCCATTCTCCAAGACCTTAAGGGAAATAAGATGCATGCTAAAGAGGATGGAGAGGCTGCCTTTCTGGACACTCTGCACTTTTCTGACTCTTAAATTGAAGGGAATTTATGATTTTGGCTTTCCCTCTGCAGGTTCCCTGTTCACTGGCCCTGATGTAGCTTTCCAACTGGAGTGACCATATTAAAATATCTCTATTAGTTTTCTCCTGCTGCTATAATAAATTACCACCAATTTGACATCTGAAATGAATTTATTAATTCACAGTTTTGTGAATTTGTAAAACTTCACCAGGCTAAAATCCAACTTGCTATCAGGGTATGTTTTCCTGTTTGGAGGTTCTAGGGGAGGATTCATTTCTTTGCTCATTTGCATTACTGATAGGATTTAGTCCTTTGTGGCTGTGAGCAAAAGGTTGTTCCCAGCTATATACATTCTTTTACCTAGGGCCTTGTCCTCCATCTTCAAACCAGCAAACAGTTGACCATACTGTGCTTGAAATGTTTTCCCCTTTCCATCTTGTCATATCCCTCTGATCTTCATAGGAACAATTCTCTGCTTTTATGGACTCATGTGACTAGACTCGGTCCAAGTTAATCTAGGATACTCTTTACATCTCAAGATCCATATTCTGAATCATATCTGCAAAATTCCTTTTCCATGTAACATAATGTTTTCATGGAATATATGTCTAAGAATTAGACATTTTGGGGCTTATTATTCTTCTTATCACACTCTTTAAATAAGGCCATCTCTAAAAATAATTATGGCATATTTATTAGTCAGCTTTTTATCACTGTGACAAAATACCTGGGAAAATCAACATAAAGGATGAAAGGTTTATTTTAAAGAGATCCTTTGGCAGGGCACAATTCCAAAGATCTGGTCTCTCAACTTGTTTCCATCTCCTACAGTTTCCACCACCTCCCAACAATCCATTCGGTTATGATTCCATCAATGGAGATGATGAAGTTAGACTCTTGTTATCCAATCACTTGCCAAATGTCTCATCTCTGAACATTTCTGCACTGAGGACCAAGATTTTGATACATGAGCCTTTGGGGGATATTCCAGATCCAAACTATAATAGCATCACGGCAGGAATAAACCAAGGCACATCATCACCTGTATGCAACATAAAAGTTAAGAGTCTAAAATAAGATGATGATGATGATGATGATGATGATGATGATGATAATGATGTGTGTGTGTGTGTGTGTGTGTGTGTGTGTGTATTTGTATGCTGGAGTAAACCAGTTAGCTCTATCATCAATTGGTTGAGTTAAAATAAATATTTTAATAGTTACATCTATTGATAAGGAAATTGTGATGAAGTGCCAGAGATGAATCACACAACTGTGCCTTCAAGAAGTTTCCAGCTAGTTTTCAATAGATGCATTTATGAATGTCCAACTGCCCTCTAAATATGTTCTACTTCTATATGAGTTAGTGGGGATATACAAACATTTGATTTCAAAGTAAGGACACTGGTTTCAGAAGAAAAATAAATTTTCCTTGACCACGAAGGCACACGGAGAGCAGGATTATAGAAATCCATTATCTAACCATTAAGCTGACAAAACAAGCCCATTGGGTATTGCTGAAGAGAAGTTAAAACGAATGTCCTATTTAGAACATTCCTTTAATTAAGAAGTAGAATATTGGGGGTTTTTGTTTAATTAACCACACAGTACCACATTAACCCTTTCTGATGTTCTTATAAAGTTGAAACTGCCTTCCCTGAGGTAGAATTTTTTTCAAATGCATTCTGCTCTCCTTTTAGACATAAACAGATTGAAGAACACAATAAATAAATAAATAAATAATAAATAGGAAGATGCTATAGCTACTCTTTCCACTAAAAGGTAATTAAAAAATTCAAATTTTGCATATATTCATATATGATTGTATAATGATTTAAAATGAGACAATTAGTTCAAGACATTTATTGGCTCTAGTTAGAAATTCTTGCATATTTTATACAAATTAATGTTTTATATTTATCTACATTTGAATAATACTGCAATATAAGACTTTATAGCTTGATAATCTTAATACTATTAATTTGTCATAATCCTATTCATACAAGAATGACTATAATTTTGAGTTGTGCATTATTTTTCCATTCTTATGGTCAAATTGTATCTTATGCATTTTGAAATATTTTTGTTCATAAACCGTAAAACATTTGTACAAAGTTTAGGTGGTGTTTCTAGATAAATGTATTTAGAGATATGGATTATTAAAAGGCATATACAAAATAGTTTAATAAATAACAATATACTTGCATGCTCATAACTAAACACAAAATAGAACATTATGAAGTACCTTAACCTTAAATTCTTTATAATTAAATAATTTAATTCTTATTTTGAATACCACATTATTTATGCTAGATATTTAAATTTTAATTTTCATAATTGTGACTTATATGAATTACATGAAATTGAGTAATGCTAGACTTGAAAGAGATCTATGAAATAAGCTAGTTTCATTACAGGAAAAATATGATAGCAAACAAAGAAAAGTTCCTCTAATTATGTGAAATCAAAGACCTTGAATATTAATGTACACATCAACACTGAAAATGATGTAATTTATATCAAGGGATATAAAGTTTTAGAATAAGCTTACAATCAGGAGTGAAATACTATGTCAAAACAAATTTCATTTTACAGATTATAAAATACAATTTTTCAGGCTTTTAAAGTTTCAAAAAACAACTAACTCAAAATGTGTATTTATCAAAGAATGTGGTTATGTAATGAATGTAATTATGAAGAAATTAATTTTTTTCCATTTGTTTAGCATCCCAAATAGTAAACTGCATCTGGAATAGGTTTGGAAGCATCATGTCATAAGGGATGGGAACTTAATATGTTCTAGCAGAGCAGTTGAGAGACCAAGGATACCAAAGACAGCATAGAAAAAGGAGGTAAATGAACTGGCTGATAATGAAAAATTTGAATTGGATGGGACACCCAAGAGTTTGCAGAGCAAGAGTCTGATATGAAAGGTATTCAGAATAGATTTTGAAATTTAAAATAGCAGGGGAGTATTTTAGAGGGGCAATATGATGTCAACCAAAATATTAGTTTAAAAATGTCTTTATTATTTCGAAAGTGCATACTATAGGGATACTGCTACATCGATGTTCATAGCAGCACAATTCACAATAGCTAGACTGTGGAACCAACCTAGATGCCCTTCAATAGATGAATGGATTAAAAAAATGTGGCATTTATAAACAATGGAGTATTACTCTGTACTAAAAAATGACAAAATCATGGAATTTGCAGGGAAATGGATGGCACTAGAGCAGATTAGGCTAAGTGAAGCTAGCTAATCCCTAAAAAACAAATGCCAAATGTCATCTTTGATATAAGGAGAGCAACTAAGAACAGAATAGGGAGGAAGAGCATGAGAAGACGATCACCATTAAACAGGGTCGAGAGGCGGGAGGGAAAGAGAGAGAGAAGGGAAATTGCATGGTAAAGGAATGAGACCCTCATTGTTATACAAAATTACATATAAGAGGAAGTGAGGGGAAAGGGGAAAAAACAAGAGAGAGAAATGAATTACAGTAGATGGGGTAGAGAGAGAAGATGGGAGGAGAGGGGAGGGGAGGGGAGGGGGATAGTAGAGTATAGGAAGGGCAACAGAATACAACAGACACTAGTATGGCAGTATGTAAAAAAGTTGATGTGGAACCAATGTGAATCTGCAATATGTATACGGGGTAAAAATGGGAGTTCATAATCTGCTTGAATCAAATGTATGAAATATGATATGTCAAGAGCTTTGTAATGTTTTGAACAACTAATAATAAAAAAATTTAAAAAGATATTTTAAAAATAATTAATTCATTACAAACCTGCAAGGTCGACAATATCTGCCTTTCCCCACAGTCCCTGCTCGTTCTCTGGCTGTCTGAGCTCAAGGCTTCTCCCGCCCAGGCTGTGCCCTCCCCTTGGCTGGAGGTCACTCCCATGTCTCCATTGCCAGGCCTTTTGCAAATGATGGGCATATCTCACCCTGTAGCTTTGTGGCCGTGTGCACATGGGTGCTTACCTGACACCTGAACCTGGGCTTAGGGAAGAGCCAGGACTGGTTGTATAGTTGTGTGGGAGTGTTTGTGCCCTTCCAATCAATATTCGAGTTTCTGACACAAGACTTGATCCTCTGGTTCATGACCTTGCACCAGCCCACCCTGTTGGTAACCATGCCTAAGTAAAGTGGATTTTTTTTTCCTCCAAGGTCTGTCTCTGGTCAATGTTGGAAGAAGTCCTAAGATTGGCTGGAACAACTCCACTTGCGGTCCATTCTACTCTCAGTTCAGTCTTTCAAGGCTCAGATGGTTTTGAACCACCTTCAGCTGGCCCTGTGTGGTGCACGCTTTCATTTCTCCTTGCCTCTTGTGCAGAATGAGAGGCTTTGCAGAGAGGCTGAGTTTGTGCTTCTGCAATGTGTGCCATTAGCTGTCCTCTTCCTGACCTCAACACCATTTCCCTGTGTCCACATCTGCTTATCTCCCCCTCATTTTCCGCTCAAGGGTAGGCTTATGAGCTATGGGAACCAGGGACAGACAGCTCTCTGCAAAGGGGGGCATCTGCCTCTTTGCGCCCCCTTCTAGTCTTCTCTCCCCACCCCTGCAGATGGCTTTGCTTGGTGACCAGTGGCACTGCCGTGAACTGAGCATGGTGGATGCAGTGATGGAAAGGTGATTTACTAAAGGAACAATTAATGGACTGTTGTTGCCAGGAGTTTATCAAGAGGTTGGTGTCCTGGGTTGACTAGTGTCCCCCCAAAAAATATTCAAGCACTGACTCCCACTGTCTGCAGATGTGACCTCATTTGGAAGTAGGGTTTTTGCATTTTTAATTGGTGAAGATGATGTCACATTGGATCAGAGGAGACACAAATCTAATGACTGGTGTCCTTTGGGACATTTGGACATAGACTCACACAGAAAGGGATGGCCATGTGCCTGCAGAGTCTGAGATGAGATTTATGTTGCTCTGAGCAAAAAAAAAAAATGGCAAAGGTGGCGACTGCCTGAAGCTTGGTGGTGGGAAGAAGCCCCTCTTGTGCCTTCAGAGGGAGGACAGATGTCCTGCCAGCACCTTGACTTTCAACATTCAGACTCCAGAATGGGCAGAGGATGCGGTTCTGTTGTTTGGAGCCACTCAGTTTGTGGCTCTATTATGGCAGCAGCAGGGAACCAATGCAGGGGACAATGGTATTACTTAGTGACAGGGAAGCACCTGGGGTCAGTCCCGTCCATGTCTGATGTGTGTGTGGTGCTTCCATCCACCACTGTGGATTGATGGAGAATATCAACTGCCCCCTGACACAAAATGAGTAAGACCCTCAGCCCTGTCCCCAGGAGACAGGACACACACATACAAACAGCAGCTTCCAGAGGCAGCAGAATGTGACAGAAAGGGCTGTAGGGAGTTGCATTGTGTGCATAACGGCCAGGCCCAAGCTTGGTCCATCCTGACCTTGCAGCTTCCAGGGAGAAAATTGCAGGGGTCCCTCCCAGATCAAACATGGATTTGGTCCTGCACCTCTGAGTTGTCTGCCTCCTGGTTTCCTCTGGGACACCTTCTCATGAAGGCAGATGTTTGGCATATAACAAAGAACCACCTACGGGACTACCACCCCTAGGCTTACTACGAGTACTTCTCTTTAAAATCTGTTCCCAATGGGCCTGCTCAGCACAGGGCCAGCACAGCTGCTGGGCCCAAGTAATACATTTCAACCAACTACATTAAGCTTTTCCATTTTTTGCCAGTCTCAGTATATGATTATGCTCCAGTTGCCAGGTGTTCAACAGTTAAGATCTGTGACTGGGAAATGATTTTTTGAAAAGATTCATCACATATGTACATTTGTATTTCTACTGAAACCACCTGGCAACCCCAGGAATATGTAAAAGGGAATCTCTGAGAGAAACAAGCCATGAGAATTTATGCGGGAGCTTTATTAGAATCTCTATTATTCTTGAAATCAGCTATTGATAAACTCATTCAGAAAAACACTTGCTTTCATGGATCTAGAGTCCACAGTTGCATGTGCAATCTAGCTTGGAGTTTACGGAATGTGCCTCTGGAAAAACTGGCATGCCTCTGGCAGCAGGAGGTCCTTTCAACAAGGCAGGGGCAGGCTGCTCCTGTGGCGTGTTCCATGGCAGTACTGCCAGCCTAGTCTGGGTCTCCAGAGACACCCTCTGTTCATACCTACGTTTCAGTGATTAAGAAATATGAAACATGAGCCTTGAGGGTTATGCCCTGGCATCCCAGGAAACCAATGCTGCCCATCAATGTGGTGCTGGGCTTCTCCATCAGGGAAGAGGACAAGCTGATCCTGACCAGCTTGCCTTGGTTTTTTCCACCTGGAACACAAGCCTGGAGAAGGTACCAGAAAAGCTGGTCAGCGATGCCCACAGTGCCACCTGGACCTCCAGCAGACTCCACTGCTGGTGGGTGGGACGGTCAGGCACACCCTCTCCTGAGCAGTGCTCCAGGAACTTCTCATGAATGCTTTGTTGGAAAAGCAGAGCACACCATAGCCTCAAGACAAGGACTAATCTAGGGCATCTCAGGGCAGGAGACATATGTAGAAACTGCACAATCTGATGTGCCCAAGTGAGGGTGGGTGCAGACAGATGTGTGCCTGGGTATGAGGGATTCTGGTCACAGGGAGACAAACCACGCTCGGGGGGACATGGTGATCCCTGGGGAGGCAAAGGGCAGGCCTTGACGATGTCTCTCATGCTTTCAACTCTTGTGTGAAGCACCCCAGAGCTAGCTGTGTCTTCCTCCACCCTGGGCAGTGGTCACCTCCAGAAGGCCAGAGCAGCCCTAGAGGTGACTGCTGAACCTTGAGGTCTGTCTCCTTCTTCCCAGAGCCTGGACTGAGACGATGCTGATCTCACTCAGCAAGTGCTCCTGGGATCCCCCTGCCCACGTCCTCAGCACAAGGGCCTCTGGAAAGAAAGAGACTTTTCAGAGCCGACCACTTTCCTTTGCATCCTTTGATGCTTGGGTACCTGGTACTGAGACCCCCTGTTGCCCAGGGAAGGGATTCAGTGTCAAGTGACTGCTCAAAGACCCTCCCTGAGACCTACCAGCCCAGCCCTATGTCATACCCTCCCATGGCTGTGCAGACTGTTATGTTTTTACTAAAAAGCATGAAATAGTTGAGCTTTTCCTTAACCTTATTGAATCTTGCCACACTGTGCCCTCTTGTTCTCAGGACCACAGGCAGAACTTCAGAACATTGTGGAGACAGAATTAGGCTAAAGGGTGAAGGACTTCATTTTACTTGGGTCTCAGTAAATTCTGCTAATGGCACTTCTGAGGGAGGGTGCAAGGATCTTTCAATGGCATCTTGCCAAGATTCCTAGGACACATTTGGGGTTTGAATGTTTCTAATTTTAAATATGGAAATTTAAGACAAAGGAAGGGGTGTTTGGCTTTGTCTTAGATTTCTCAGATTGAGCAGCTCTTGGAGAAGGTGCTGGGTGTCCATGGGGGATGTCACAGGGAAGCGAAGCCAGGACTGCTGGGGTGTCGGGGTGCAGGTGCTCCTTCACTTGTGAGGCTGCTGGATGTGGTGGGTCCTGGGGTAAGGGGGCTTATCTATGGAGGCATGAGGCTTCTGGTGAGCCACCTGTGCAGCCGCTCTGGGGAAGTCCTTGTCACTCTGTCAGGAGACACAAATGAGCCACTGTGAAAGAGTGGGCTATGTGCCAGGGCCCACACCCAGTGTCCACTGGTTCTATGTAGGGAAATCAGGGACTGAGGGGCAATGGGGCAGTGACTTCTCGGCAGCTTGGAGCCCCTCTCATGTGGCTGGGGGCCAAGGCTCTCAGAGGGCCTCAGGACCAGGGGCCGGGGAGGAGGAGGGCAGCACATGGACTGTGTTTGCTGGCTCTGCCACAGGCCACAAGACAGATGAACAGCAGGACTTGCTCTGCCCTGAGCTGGGTGCTGGCAGCTTCCCCTGCTAGATCTTTGTGATCATATCCACATTAGAGGCAAAAGGACCCAAACCTGAGCCTCAGATTTGCCATCATGACTGTGGGCCCGGCCTGGGTGCTGGTGGGGAAGAAAAGGCACAGGAGAAGGGGCCTTTCTGTTTTCCAGGGGGTGGGGGTGTCAGTTGGCTTCTTGCACCAACAGCAGGCTGTGACAGGGCTGGGGTGGGCAAAAGCCCTGATGTGCTTGGTGGAGCCTGGCCCCGGGGTGGCCTCACAATTGTGCTGGTGTGGCAGACATGTTTGTCTGCCCCAGGGTGTCTGGATGGCTGTGGCTACAGCTCCATCACAGAGCTGACCTCACTAGTGGCCCTTTCTTCAGCATGGCGTGATCAGGACCTGGATGTGCGGAGAGCAGCAGAGCCCAGGTGGCATTATGGAGAGAGCCTGCAGACAGGCAGAGTGTAGTCTCCAAGATTAGAGGGATTCAAAGGGTTAGGGTGCAACTAAACCATGGGTTTAACTCGGCAGAGGGCAGAAGAAAGAGCCATCTCTAGGACATAGAGGACGGGCATGGCTACATGCTACTAAAGCTATTCATGGACACTAAGTTGTATTTCTTAAATTCTCTTGTGTCATGATATGATTCTTATGTTGATGTTTTAAATCATTTAAAAATGTGAGAATACTTTTAGCTGAGGTCACTGAAGAGCGCCTGCCCCAGGGTGTGGTTTGTGAAGCCCTGGCTGTCTGCAGAGGGCAGGGGCAGAGGCAGGTGTTCCTGACCACGGGGCAGCCAGGTCTCCTCTGCGGCAGACACGGGCTCTGTGAAGGAAACAGGACAAAAAAGAAAGTCACAGGCCCCAGGTGTGGGGGGGGCAGGGGTGCACAGCACTGCAGGTTAGTCTAGGAGGGTTTCCCAAAAACCAGCATTGGGAGGAAGCGCGATGCTCCCATCTGATGCAGGCACTGCAGGTGCCGCAGGGCGGGCGGGTGTAGGAGCTTACCCAGGGGACGACTCCGGAGATGAACACAGTTGGCTTAGGTGGGCTGGAAAGCAAGGAGGGAAAGGCGGGTTTAACAGGCAGCCACGGAAGCTGGAACAATGTAGGCTTCAGGCTTCGGGACTGAAGAGGCCCAAGGAGTATGGGAGCAGACCTCTCCCTCGGTGTTGGTGTCCACAAGTACTAGGCGGTGGGGCTCTAAGTCTGGAAAGGACACTAGGAAGCTTTGCTCTGAAGTGAGTCCAAGCAATGAGTGAGAGAGGAAAACAGGTGGCAGAAGACACGGCCCCAAAGAACTTCTTTTAGCTTGTTTTCCTGTCAGTCATTAAATTTTCACTGTGAGGAAGCTGGGCACCAACTTTGACACTGCTCTCCCTGGGCAAATGATTATGTAAGGACCCATGGCTGATAATTGTCACACAGCATGTTTTCTGCTAGGCAGCTGTGCTCGGGGCAACCTACCCAGTTCCCTCTTCCCCTCAGCCAGTGATGTGAGGTCCTCCTTCACCCTGGAGTGTGCTGCACTGCCCTTGGAAAAATGCAAAGCCCTCACCACCGCAAACAGGATTCTGCATAGCAGGGAGTGTTCACTGCCCTTCCGACTAGTCAGCCTGCCTTCCCAAGCTTGATGATAAGGACTGGGGTTGGGGTGCTACCGCGTGAGAGGATTTAGGGAGGGGAAGTTGCATACCATGCACGCATGCACATCAGTAAGCCTGGAAACCCAGGCTCAGCACAGGTCCTAGGGAAGGCCGAGATGGCGGCACAGGCAGAATCATTTTCAGGTTAGTACTTTTGACAAGGGTTTATTTTCTGCAAATGCTTTTTCCTATTCACATGGAAACCTTCTAAAAGAGCCAGTGGAGGTGTTTCTATAGAAGACACAACAGACATTGTTACACCCTTTTCTTTCATGTTTTTTTTTTTGTGTGTGTGTGTGCAGGGAGCCTAGAGCATGTTAGGCATGCACTTTAACACTGAGCTACATCCCCAGTCCAACACGGATCCTTAATGCACAGTTCTATAGTCTTTTCTCAAGGATAGGGAGATCTTAGGAGATAATAGCTACTACTTATTGATCATTTACTATGGCCCAGGCTTAGAGTGAAGTGCATTATTTAGAATTATTGCATCTAAGCTTCTCAATCCAGTAGTGTGAGGTCCTCTTTCACTCTGGGGTGTGCTGCACCACCCTTGGAAAAATGCAAAGACCCCAAACAGGATTTTGCATAGCAGGGAGGGTTCACCTCTCCATTTTCCAGATAAGGATGATAAATCAGAGATGGTAAATAATTTTCCTGAAAGCTATACAATAGCTAAGTGCTGGGAGCCAGACTTGGGACAAAGGCCATCCAGGGTACATGAGTGTGGCCAGGAGCCCCACCCCCTCATTTTAAGGGACCTCAAATTATAGGTCTGTCTTCTGTCTATGAATTATATTGAAGATATTCATCTAAATGCAATATAAGAGTCTCTTGTTCAACCAGCTCGTACATTAAGTCTATCTAAACTTTCATTTTCTAATGTGAAATGAAGTTTTTTCTTAAAAACTATCATTTATGTCTGCAACACTTAATTGGAATGCAGAATACTTCTGCTCACCTGAGTCTCCTCAGCAGGTGTGATTTCTATTTGAAGGAGGAAACAGAGGGTCAGAGGGCATTGTAAATGTGTTCAAGGTCCCAGGGGCAGAGCTTGGAGGACCTCAGGCCACACTCTACCCACCTCATAGGTCTCCGTTCCCAGGCTTCAGGAATACAATGTGTTCCTAACTGACCAGTCAAGATGCAGTGGTCAGGTTCACATGGAAGAACAGGAGGAAAGGTGGCAAACCCACAACTTCCAGGTGGGCTCTGCTGTCAGACATCTATGTTCAAATCTGAGTCTGCCAGGGACCAGCTGGTGGGCGGGTGCTTGGCCTTTCTGAGGCCAAGTTTCCTCCTCTGTGGAATAGGCTAGCAGCAGACCCTACCACACCAGGTGACTATATGCTTATGAGTACACACACACACACACACACACACACACACACACACACACACACTGCTTAGTACAGAGAAAGCACTCCATCAATGTTAGACGTGGATGGTGACAATGACAATGTCAATGACAACACATCCCCACCAGTCCCATACACAGTGCCATGCACTTCCACTCATTCATGATGGGTCCAGCTTTGCTTCACTGTGGATCCTACGGCCAGGTGTGGTTACTGCTTCCCTGGAACAGAAGGGCTTCCAAAGTAAGCAAAGAAAGGGCCTCACAATAGCTGGACTGGACTTGAGGAAAATCTCTCCAGGCCCTTCTTCTGTTTGGCTCGAGAGTTTGACATGGTTTAGGCAGCAATTTAGCTTCTGAGCCCACTGAAGACAAGAAGAAACAAATGCAAGTGACATGGTGGCCCACCCAGCACCCTGAGAGCTGCCAGCGGGCCCTGGGGAAGAGGGCTGGAGGAGAGGGTGAGGGGCCATCAGAGATGAGCCACCAGCTCCTCCTCTACTTCCACTTTTGTTGCAGCCCATGAAACAGGGACGGAAGGAACACCACCACTGTTGACAGTGGTCAGTGGTGCATAGTACCATCAGGAGCTGGGAAGGGGCCCATCATGTGCCACTTCCCTCTCTTCCTGGTACAAAAATAGTCATTATTTAGAAAGGATATTCCCCTAAAATCTCCCTGCAAGTCCAAGTTGCCCAGTGAGCCAGGGGCAGGGTATGAAGCAATGTGCAGAGTTTCGATTTCACTTTCTAAAGCCAAGCCACTCAGTTTCATGGAAAGGTGCTTATCTGAGGCCAAACCCACATCAAAGCCCTAGTTTACCAGCAGCATGCTTGGGAGGAGCGTCAGGCTGCTCCAAGATGGGGAAGCCCATGAGGGTATCTGTGCCATATCAACAGAGGGGGGAAGAGGCTGCAGTCATACCAGATCCAGTCCTACTAATGGACACTCCCAGTGTGTTCCTACCTGCTGGTGGGTCAGGTGGGTGAGCACCGGCTGGAAAGAATGTGATCATCTCTGTGGGGGCTTCAAAATCACTCCCATGCTTCAGTTGACAGCACTGTGTCCTCCTCTGCACCAGGCAGAACAGATGGGGACAATTAAAGTCCACCAAGGACTCCAAGTGCCTCTCCACAGTAGAGGTGCTGAGTGCCTAGGGTAAGGGGCACCACCTGCTGTGGGAGTCCATGCAGACCCAGATATGGCCACTGAGCTCTGCATGTGCGCACATGAGTGTGCATATCTGTGTAAGAGAACACAGCTCATTTTCAGGAAGAAAGGCATATTTTAATTAGTATTCACCAGTGCTAAATGAACGAGGTCAGGGGGTGGGGTGGAGGGGCTTGTGTGGCACCCAGTTGGGTGAGTGGGTATGGTAGGGCCTGCTCTTGTGGCCATTTTATGGAAAGCCTTCCTTCTACTCACCCTCCTAATGGAAGTGTGGGTTCTTAAGGCAACCCAGAAACAAATTCTGAAACTCTTCTTTGACTTTGCCCTGAACATGTGGCTTTGTGTTTTCATGAAATTTATGGAAAAGTCTATTCCCATCTGAGGGGCTTTCACAAACACTTTCTAGTAAACAGCCAGAAATCAAATGGTTTCCTGCTATTTTTAGTCCTTGAAATATCTTCTTGATCTGGTCTTACTTTACTGGGCTTCTTAATTTTCTGGACACCAAAATAACAACAAGTGTGGCTGGTGAGCAGAGGGAAAGCTTTGCTCCACTTATGTCCCTCTGCTCTGTCATTCTTCAAAGCCTGGCAGTCAAGGGCTTCGTTCCTGTGGCCTGGCTTTAGGTGATGAGATCATCACCCCCACAAGATGGCACTACTGGTCCTCTCAGGGACCTCAAGGCTCGATGTTACCTCCAGGATGACAGGAACCAGGTGTCCCCTGCTGGCAAGCATGTCCTTTCTCTCTAAGAAGTCCCTTAATTGTCAAGTGAGTCTGACTTAAGGAAAAAAGTGAAAACAAGACCTCAGCATAAATGCTTTAAGTACAATTCTAAGCCCAGGAGAAAAGACTCTGGAACCCAATTCCTTCCAGATTTGGTATGTGGAATTTATAGTTTTGTTCAAAAGAGCCCTAGCAAAAGAACTTGCCTGGGGTGGAGCTTGTGAGCTCCTGTTCAGTCTGGTTCAAAGACACTGGATTTCCAATGAGAAGATGGTGCTTCATGACACCAAAATCCCAGTCTTCAAATCCTCCAGTGAAGGGCCCATGACTCAGCAAATCAATTCTGCTTTCTTAGTGATCCACTCCTTCCTACAGAGCGGGGAGACGCTTCCTCCCTCATCAGAGCCGCAAATACACAAAGTCTAACCCTGCTTGTTCCCAGAGTGTCTCCAGGTGAGCAGGGGCTAGTTGCCACTGGGAGGACAATTCTTGCCTGGGTTCTAAAACACTCCTCCCAGGTGCTTGGCTAGCTGTTGATGGATACCTCAAAACCTCACCAGCCCCCTTCTGCAGCTAGAGAAGGCTTGAACCCCCACTCCCGAGTATGGAGTGTTCACAGCTTGCAATGTAGAGAAGTGCAATAAAATAAAATAAAATAAATCAAAAGGGCTGGTGAGGCAATTAAGTGGTATAGAGCCTCTTGGTTCAATTTCCTCCCCAGGGTGAGGAGGAGGTTGCTAGCTGTTTTAACAGGTGCTGGGATCTTCACTGTACCCATGGACATAGTTCCAGAGCTGCTTTCTCTCTTGATAACCAGAGAATTTGACTTGGGATTTTCCCACTCCTTCTTGCCTCTGCTGTCACCTAGTCCCTCCTTCCCTGGATGCAAAGAAGACAAATGATCGCAGTAGGTGTTCTGGTTACTTATCTTGCATCTCACAGATTTAATACACAGTGATGATCCAGGGCCACTGTGGGCCTCTACCTCCATCCCTACACGGAGAAGAGGACATCGTGACAGGTGAGGGTGTAAGGGCTTGTGCCCAGCAGTTCTGCTGCTGCCCCTGCAGAGCGTAGAGCATCTGAAGCACAGAGGAAAGCCCCATGCAGTGGTGTGTTTGAGAGCCTGGACTTTGGAGACAGAGAGCCCTGGGTCCACACAAGAAGCTCGTCTGTGCTCAGTGTCCATCTGTAAAATGGAAACAACACCCATTTCATAGAATATTTGGGAGTTTTAATGAAATAACATTTTAAAATTTGTTAGAATGTACCTCTATTGACAAGCTCATATTTAGTGGCAATAACTGAATTAACTGAGTGTATAAAGTCAGTCTAGAGCAGGGCATGGTGGTACATGCCTGGAATCCTAGCCATTCGGGGGCTGAGGCAGAGGGATTCCAAGTTTTCTAAGGCCAGCCCTGGAAACTTAGCAAGATCCTCTCTCAAAAAATAAAATAAAATAAAATAAAATAAATCAAAAGGGCTGGTGAGGGAATTCAGTGGTTTAGAGCCTCTTGGTTCAATTTCCAATATTGGAAAAAAAAGTCTTGAAGTTGCTAGTTTTTCTTCTAAATTATAATTTGAGAATGATTTTTCTCCTTTCTTTTCTTTTCTTCCTTCTTACTTCCTTTTCTCCCTCCCTTTCTTCCTGGGGTGGCTAAAGAATTTGGGGGTTTCTTAGAGCATCTCTGAGGAACACTAGGTTTCTCACATTGAGTTTTCTCTCTTTTGTTCTAAGCACCATGGGTACCACAGGGTGGGACTGGAGGTGTTACAGTCAGAAAAGATCCTCCAGTGCCACAGAATCTAGATTCCTCTGTCTCCACCCCTATTCTGTGTATCCCAAACAATATATCCCCACTAGCATATGGCAACAGCCTCAGTAAATGTGCCAGAGAGGATCATTTTTAGGGAGCTATTAGGGAGGATAAGATTAAAGGCAAGGCACCTGTTTAAAAATGAAGCCATTTTGTGCATGTGTTTTACAAAGTGTCAGCGCAGAATGAAGAAGGTAGATGCTGGGGGTGGGGTGGGGCGCCCCCTGCTACTCTGCTCCACTGCTAAGCTGCTGGAAAACCCCTTCCAGTGGCCGACAGCCCCAGCCTGCACATGTCTAGTATGGTGGGGAAGGCTCCCAGGCCTGGCTGGGAAGTGCCTGCTCATCACATAGTGAGGAACAAGTTGTGTGGTCGTTGGACAGTGTGTATGACCATGTTACATGTATTAAAACTTTACAAATTACTCGATTTCAGTAAGTACCACACTTAAAGTGATTCCATCTTTTATTCTGAACACATTGATGGTTTAGGCTCCTTCCTTTGAATTTCAATTATGAGGAAGTGCCAGTGAATAAGCCGTGCTTATTAGACAGATGGTGAAAATCAGAGCATTAATTGTTTCATCTTGAAATGGGAGCTTCAGGTTCAAGGGTCAAGTTTTACAATGGTTTTGGGGAGGAGGGTATCCCCAGTTCAGAATGCAAAGTGTGTGGTTGATACAAGACAGCTATTATGGCTTAAAAAGGAGAAGGATTACGTAAGTAGAAAAATTTCACAAGACAACTGCTAATAAAATTCCTATTGGAAGGGACATGATAATCAAATATAGACTCTGAGAATCTCATTCTCTGCATCTCATCCCATCCCCAGAAGTACAGGTGGCTGGCTTTAAATGCGACTGCTGTCACTAGGTTTTTGCACAGAACTCAGAAATAAAAGAAGAGAAAAGTGATTTCCCTGCTCTCGTGTATCTTCAGCTGCTCTCCTGGTGGCAGGAGTGTGCATCTAGCAAGGGTGGAGCTCAGCCAGGGAGGGTGAAGCTCAACTGGGCCAAAGCCCAGAACACTGAGAAATGGAGAGAGCTTTCTGGCTTTCCTGTTGCTGGGTCCATGGGAACTGTACCTTAATCCCCCTTCTATGTGCCTGTGGTAGGGGCTTGGTGACCTGGGAGAGCGGCTCTGCCCAGATGGCAGATGAGCTGCTGACCGCAGTGGTCTCAGGATGTGCAAATCCAACAGCTGTCTGATTGGAAAGGCCAGTTCTGGGGACCACCTCAGACCATACCCAGTGCTCAAGCCTTTTCTGGAATTAGCAGAAGGGGAGCAGAGTCAAATATGAAGGAAATAAAACCCCACCAATTCTGCTTCCTTTCAACAGCAGCTGGTGGGGAGGACTTCTGTTTAATCCAGAAGCCCATGTGCCCTGGATGTTCAGAGCATGCAGTGATGGTGGAGCATGGAGCATAGCAGCATGGAAAGCAGGCAGACTAGCATCAGGCCACTTCAGCTGTGGGGTCTGAGCGCACTCAGAGCACTGAATAAAGTCTCTACCCCCTGATGCTCTGATGCTGAGTCAGCACGGGTCAGTTAGTACTTCTGCACTCTGTACTAAAACACATTTGGTGATCACACACCATACAGGGTTCTGGGCTCGGGGCTGGGGTGAGGACATGGATTGGTCTTGAAAGGCCCTTTGAGAGGCCAGTGGGACAGCTGTGAGGTTTGCCAGAAGCTGGCATGGGAAACAGGTCATCAGGATTTTCTGGGAACAGCATTGTCCCTGTGTCAGTGTGGACAGCATCTGTCACAACCAAGAGGAAACTGTCCTTATGGGTGGGAAGAACTTCCACAAGTCTGAGCCTCTGTTGAGAGTTAATTCCCTCTAGTTCCCTGGGACATCCAGGGAACCACAGCATCTCTTTAAACTTCTCAAATGAGGGTTTTGGGGGAGGAGTGAAGGAGCAGGTTATGGGCAGAGCAGGCATCAAGCCATGCCCAACTTGCATGCTGGGGCCCAGGGCCTCAACCTTCCTGCTTCCCCACGCTCCCTGAGGGGCTACCCTGGGGCCTCTCCATGCTTCCCATGGGACAGTCAACCTGCCTTGTTATCTACAAAGTGAGGAGGCAGATGAGAGCTGGAGGGGCAGTCCCACAGGGGGACATGAGACCAGGGCTAGGAGACAAAAGATGAATGTTCTAACCCAGAGCCAGACTGGAACTCCTGGAACTTCAGCTTCCTTCCTGAATCAAGGAGCCAAGCATCTCCTCAGGAGCTTGCAGGAAGGAGTTTGGGGAAGGTCAAATGGGCTCCCAAACATTATATTTGTAGCACATTCAGTGTGACTCAGGAAGAGACCTGTTAGTAAGTGACATATCAGTGGAAGCAGTTGTAGAGGTGGGATGAGAGTGTGGGGACAGCAGGACAGGATGAAGGCTACAAACATCAGAGTAGACAGGCACTGTCCTTAGGTGTTGAGGATGCTCTCAGTTTGCTCTCAGGCTCTGGGATCACAGGGTGAAACTTCCCATCACTGTGCAGGCAGGATGAGATGAGAAGTGCCCTGCAGGACACTCAAGGAGCTGAGATGCACCCTGCCACAGCACAAAGCGGGGACATGGAGGCTGGACACGACTTGCTTCCAGGGAACGACAGGGCTAAGTATACACTCACAGTTAAGAAGTTGGGGGAGAACTTATATTTATAAATCTCACTTTGAGATTGTGTGCATGTTGAGACCCCAATACTGGAAACTCTCCTGGTCCTCAGGCATGGGACAGAAGACCCACTGTCCCACTCCCAGCCTGGCTATTGTGAGCAGGGGGGAGTTCAAGAACAGTAAGGCTGCTTTTCAGAGAAGTTTGGGAACAACCACTGGCCATCAGCAGCCAAGTCCACAAAGATGACTGACCTAGAATGTAAACTAAGTTTGAGGCCAATAGAGGAGCTGGAAGGAGGCAGGGGGTTGTGTTGGGGAAGGGCATTTTCAGTGACATGCCCTGCCTGGAGCTGTGGAGCCCAGGACACTACAATCAGCATGAGAGGAATCTGTGCCCACCATCACCTATGCTGTTCCTGCCCATCAGATACCATCACCAAGCAGCCCCTGGGCCTGCCATAGAGATAGGTGCTGCAGGCTCAGTGGCTGCCAACACATATGGGCCTGCCCTCCTGGAGCCTAACTAGAGCAGGGTGCTGGGCTCCACAATGGTGTGGATTCAGGGCATCCCTGAACTTCTCTGCCTACTCACCGAGGCCCCCATGTCTGTGGATCACATGCTACTTTTCAGGTAATGCCACTGTCTTGCATTCTGCCATCCAGGACCAGAACACACTGCCTGCCAGCTACCAGTCCTTGTGTAGACAACAGGAGAATAACGCAGAGACTAGCACTGTCCCAGAAAACCTGCTGTGTGGCCCAAGCTCTGGAGAAGTAGGCTGTGCCTGTGCTGCACTGTTCTGAGCATCCAGGGAAGGATCCAGGGAGAGGCAACCCCAGGAGGAAAATCAGGGAGTCTGGCTGGGGCACCTGGGTGCATGGCCAACACCTGAAGTGTCTGTTTTTGATGAAGACTTCTTTTTCCAAGAAAATAAAGGGCATTGTGTCTAAAATGAGCTACCTGGGAAAAGCCCACAGAGAAGCTGTTTATATCTCTGCTGCTTGTTCTGCAGGGAAGGTGAGGAGGCAAAACAAGGCTAGCTTGAACACTGTGTAAAGACAGCGAATTCTGTCATGCATGAAGAGTGCAAGTCAAACCAGCAGTTCTTTTCAAGTTCAAGATTCAATTTGTTGCTTTTCCTGAGCATTTGCTTCAAAAGGTACCAATTTGAATATAAAGAAAACATCAGCATCTTTATGGTTCAATAACAGGGCTTAACGACAGTCCTAAAATTGTTATCAGGGACACAAGTACAAACATTTTCTTCCATTGCAATGGCAGATGGCATTTGTATTTGTCTTCCACCCTTTTCTTAAAAAAAAAAAAGAAAAAGAAAAAGAAAAAAACCGGCAACAAATGACCTGCTGTTTCTCCTCTGACCAGTAGAGGGAGACACTTCACTCAAGGAGACAGATATAGGCCTCAAGTGTTCTGCAGGTTGGTCATAGGATCCCAATTCCCAGAGTAGCTGGGTTCAGGTATCTGTCCTCTGTCCTGGTATAATTACTGATAGTGCCTTCTTTCTCTCTCAAAGGTATTCCAGACTACATATGCTGTTGCAGTCACTCCAGGTTGAGACAATTCCACAATGATCCTCAACTTTACCCGGGCTCTCAAGAGTTTCACTTCTGGTGGGAGAAATGTTGGCATTCCCTCTGCCTGGCACAATCTTAATGTTTGAGGCAGCTGGGGCACCAGCTCCAAAGGCTGGCTTACTTCTTAACTTTCCAGAGTCTCCCCTGACCCTCCCAGGGCAGACCTATCCCAGCTGTGTGGCTGCAGGAACTTCCCACTCCTGCTTGCCTGGCTCTGCTTCAAGGTCAAGGACAGGGTGGAGTTTGCTGTATGCCTAGCATCCTACCTGACAGATGCCCAACAAATACTGTTAGCACCATGAGCATGGCTGGACAGTGAGCCTTAGCTTGGTATAAATTTTTAACAGCAGCCAGGGGGTGAATTCACCAGGATGGCTAACCGGAGCCTTTTGTAGCTCCCTTCTTAGAAATGAAAATCCTTGTGCACAGTGAGCCTGAAAGGGCTGCAAGAGAGTCATCAGATGTATGTGGGTTTATTTCTGATGACTAACAATCTGGTAGAGCTGGATCCACTGGTGATGGGGCACTACCTTGGATTTCCCAAGCAAAAGGGCTCTTCCTGAAGCTTTTGCTGGACCTTGAAGATTTCCAATAGTTTTTCTCCCTCTTAAGAGGGAGCCCAGGCTAAGATGTACTTCTTCAAACAGTCTCAAGTTAAACTTGAGAATTATGATGGTACCAAATTCAGTCTTAACCAATAAGATCGCTTAGCTGGGGGCAGGTAGGGAAAGAGGGTGTGAACCTTATCAAAGACCCCTTCCAAGAGACTGAATGAGTACATTTAATGGGGGAAAAACTCCAACCACTTTCCATGTAGCAGCTCCAGGCAGTGGTGACAGCACAACATTCCTCGGCAGTACTCTTGCCATATTTCCTAAACATCTGGAATGGTTCAGAAGATACAGGGGCAGACTTAAAGGCAGCTCATCCTCTAAAGAGCTCATGTGTTCTCAGTGTGTGATGTCACTCATGACAAACAATCCAACTCAATGCAAAAGGGACCACAGCCCCCCGGGCATTCTCACAGGACTAAGACCTCCTGCCACAAGACTCAACCCTAGGCAGGACCACCTCGGCTTCTTCAGCCTGAAGGGTGCACACCTTAGTTTTGAAAAGTTCTCCTTATCCAGGGCCAGCCAGGTCATCACATGTAACTACTAGGAAACAGGCTATTTCCCTTGACTTCCTTTTCTCCATGAGCACAGCTAACAGGAGCAAGGCACTCAGAGCCTGTGGGAATGACTCTGGAGCTGAAGGCCACTTATGAAAGATGCTCCCCAAGTAGAGGGCACATGTGATGGACACAGTAGGGTTTTCCCAGGTCTCTAAGCTGCTGTAATTCACAGAATACAGGTGGCTATTAATTCTCAGGCTGAGACCTGAGACTGACTGTCTTCTACAGAGCTGTGGCCGCCCAGGGGAGGGCAGGGGCCCTCTGATTCCTGCTAGTAGGTTTATTTACTGTACACTGGGTGACTTCAACTCAGGGACAAATGTGCAGGATTCTATTTTAGAATTCTAGGAGCATCATTTCAAGGGAGTAGCCCAGTGAACTTAGCTCCAAAAGACTCTTTCATTTATCAATTAAAAGAAATAGACAGAAGGACCCACAAGGGATAAATAAATTATTAAACTATTAAGACGTTGCTATAAATATGCAATGGTGATTCAATAATTCATGATGGACTAGTACAACGAGATTGTTAGGTTTCATAAAACACCGCTGCTTTGGCGTAGCCAGCTTCCTGGGGCATGGGCCAACTGCTTCTCTACCCAGCAGCCTGGGTGCAGGGATGCCAGGGAGCCTGTGGCGGGGGGCAGAGTAAGGCCTTGCTGTGTGATGTTTCCTGTAGTGCAGCATGCACTCTACGAGCTTCTACTTGATCCTGTTTCCTGTTTTGAAAGTGCTGATCTCTACTCACTAACCTGACATCATGGACCGCCAGTGGATGGCAACCTGGTTTGAAGGAACAGGTTAAAGGAGCTTCCATTTCCTATGTAACCACAAGCAGTGAGTGATGACACTGTGGCTCTGCAGGTCAGTTCCTATGCTGCAGGTCTGTCACAGGAATGGGGTTTGGGACAACAGTCGACAGTGACCACCATCACAGGTACTTAGAACCTGTGACCAGACACATTGGGAGTACAGGGGATCACATGTGCTTCTCATAGGGGAATCATTTCTCCAACAGACTCAAGCCTTATTTAGCTGAATTTCACCAATTTGAAGTTTGTGCTCATTGGTTAAGGGCCATAGACAACACAAACAAGATGGAAGAATATTAAAATCCTCCAAGAAAACAAGGTTGGGAAAACCCAACAATATTCTGTAATGAAAGCTTACACACAAATAATTGATGTGCTTATTACAAATAATTCTATTTGTACATTGAATCATATATCCTGTAAGAGGAATTTACTGGGCCCCTCTGCTAGACAACTCTGAGCCACGGTGTGATCTGAAAGTAACACCACATTTCCTTATAAATATTTTATAATTTGGATTTTAGAAAGCAGATCAAACTACCATTCACTTTAATTAATACAAGATGGCGAGGTTCTACAGCACAAGGGCATACTTCATAAATGTTTCTATGTTTGCTATTCAGAATACGCACAAGCATCCTACAAAGAGCCCTAGGAATCGCCTGCCATGGAAGACAAACAGGAGCCTAATCCCAGCACCCAGTTGGCAAGGTGCAGCTCCGGCCTATGCACAAGACACCAACCCAGCACATGAGGGACGCAGGAAAGAGGTAAATAAGCCCCACTGGAGAGGTTTGATGAGGGTCCTTTTGCCAAGGTGGGCTCATAAACTTTTCTCTGGGCTGCTTCATGATCAGGTGGGTTTGGCAGGTGTGGGTTAAACAGGGTTTGTGGCCATCTCTCAGGCAGACACACCCCTTGGCTGGGTTCTAAGCTAGGATGGGCTGTGAATTCCCCAGAGGCGACCCTTGGAAGATTTGTGTCTGTGACCCCTGGCCAGAACTCTTCATCAGAGTGCTTGACATAAATGGCTAAGAAAGATGTCACACAACAAAGAACATGCCCATACTTCACAAGGCGGTGACAGGGCTGTGTTAAAGAAGCTGAGAGTCACCTGTGTGTACCATGTCCCAGGCGATGTCTCAAAGGGAACAGTAAGGTCTGCTGCCCCAAATTCGTCAGCTTTTCTCTCTTATTCATTAGGGCAGTAGGTCAAAGTAGAGCCCCAGGACTTAGGCATCAGCACTAATTCACCCAGAAAACCAAACTTCATATTCTGAAGCCACACGCAGACACCTCCTTTGGAATCTTGGGGGCCAGTGACCTGCTTTGAGCCAGCCCCTGGTGATGCTGGTGTGGCCCAAGGTTGAGAATCTGGCTCTGCTTGGAGCGTCCAGTGCCCACAGGAAGGGACAGTCCTGGGCGGCCTCTACCACTTCACCTTTAGAAACAAATAAGGGAAAAGCCAGTACCCAGGGCCGGGCAGTGAGAAAAACAAGGAAGTGCTTTTCAGTTGCCCTCCTTCCCAGCCTTTTCTAGAGAAATCCAGTCCTTAGGCCCTGGGTGGAGCTGAGCAAATGTGTTTCAGAGCCTGCTTCTGGCCAGGTGCCATTCACAGAGAGGCCTTGGCCAGCCTCGATCATGGAAAGTCCTATGGGAAGACATGACAAGTCTCAGAGCATTGCAGACTCTCCAGGTAGATTTTATTTGGCAAACACCACCCAGCAGCCATAGCAGACATGAGCAGGCCCTTGCTCTCTCCCTACACTTAGCCCACTGCACCAAGGTCCTCCTGGGACTCAGGTCCATGGTCACAACACCAGACAAAACCAAAGGGACTGTGAGAGATTCTTAGTGGGATGAGGGCTCTGTGTGGAGTCAGGCTGCCTTTGTCACTGGGTCTGGACACCTAATTGGATAGTAGGGAGCACGGGAAAGCTCAGAGAGGAAGGGAGAGAGGGACCAACCTGGAGGACAGGCCAGTGGCCAGGCAGCATATAGAGAGTGAGGCCAGAGAGGCATCTCCAGGGAGGACAAATGCACACAGACTTCTGAGGACAATGGTGGCAGTGGGTGGGCTTACTCTGCAGACTGAGCCTGGCATGGCTGGGTATGGGCAGCTGATGGCTTCCACGGAAGCCTGGGCCCTGTCCTGGGGAAAATGCCCAGGTTGGACAGCCAGTGTCCCAGATCCAGCCCCTCCCAGGGTGACACACATGACCCCTGAGTACAGGTGGCCTGCTGCAGAGCACAGCCCTTGTCCACCCATCTCATGGCTTCCCCTGACCTACGCCAGAGCTGGCGAGGACTCTGTGGTGGGAACTATGTGGTGGGGAGGTAGGTTAAAACACATCCATCAGCACACCCAGGCTTAAAGGATACTCAGTGCTTCAGGGAAGCCAGGAAGGGGCATGTCACCCTAGTGGGTGCGCCAAGTGCTGTGTGATGAGGAGGAAGTCAGGAGGAGTTTTGGTCAGGAGGTAGGAAGGGGAAGGCTTGTGCATTTTACCCATTGTGAAATGGTCCCATGCCAGGGCTGGAGACACATGATGGCTGAGGCCCACTGAGGCCCCAGTGGCTCCCACTCCACAGGAGCCCAGAGTGCATACAGACCAAAAAGGAACTGAAGATGAGCAATCAGCTCAGGAATGGGGATTCCCACTAATGGAACCACAGAGCACCTGCTGTGAGGCTTACTTGAGTCACCAGACTATGATATTGGCTACAAACATCTAGACTTTTTATCACAGGCACAAGAATCCACTACACACAGGCCTGCAGGTGCACACACACAGTGGGGTGTGTGTGTGTGTGTGTGTGTGTGTGTGTGTGTGTGTGTGTGCATGCCCATGAACATGTATTTTCATGTTGAGGGGACAGTGGGGCAAATGAGAAGGGGGTACGGAGGAGAGGCAAATGGAATTTGATTTAGAACAATCCAAGCAAGATGTCTTGGGCATGCATGTTGGAGTGTAGCCAGCAATGTGCTGCTGCAGGGCAGTAATGAGTGCAAGATGCACCTGGGCTCTCTACAGATGCACTGCCTGGAAAGCTGGAGTTGAAAGGAGATCCCTCTGAGCATGTGTAAAAAGACAGGGGACAGAGAGGAAATGTCATGTGGCTGATCAGGAGCAACTGAGGGCGTTGGTTAAACATGAGTGAATGTGGGACTCAACCCTTTGAATATTCAAAATCTTTAAACATGAAAGAAATCCCACCATGGGTACATGCTTCCAAGCTTAAGGACAGGGCAGAGGACAGGGTTACACTCCTCTGCACATTGAAAGGCGCAGTGAAGGCTGGGCAGAACCAGGACTCAGCATGGCCACGGTACCTACAGCTGCTCGAGGAGGTGGACAGTCTCCCACAGGGGTCGATCTGGAGCCTTTTCCTTCATCATCCACAGAGGCCTAAGGAAGGGTATCAGGGACCACTCATCATCCGGGGAAAATCCCACCAGTCTGCCTGTGTGTTTTCCCTCCCTATTTGTGATGGAAAACATTAATTTAGACTGGCAGCGAGAGCAGATTTGCCAAGAGCCTCTTAAATGAAGACGCAGGTTCTTTCCTCAGAGGAGGTACACATGGGGCTCAGAACCATCAGAGCTCCACAGAAATCCAGACCTTAGGAAAGTTGTCTGATGTCACAGAAAATCAGAGGAGACCTGATAGAAGTTTAGACATGCATGCTTTACTATAAAATGTACCCAAGACAAGTGGACAGATCTCCTCCAACACATCCAAAAGTAGAACCCAGGGCACCCAGGAACCAGGAGGGGAACCAACTAATGACCAGTCGACCATCCCTACATCTCTGCTTCCAACATCTCATTGATACTTGGCATTCCCTCTCGCTAAGAGATAGTAGCCCAGTTCCTACTTTAGAAGAGAGGGAAAGGAGGGCCACACCTAAGACACTGCAGAGGCTGAAGAACTGTCATCAGACGTCCCATGGAAGTGTGCTGCTGTACCCCACCCTGTGGCAACCTCCTGTGGTAACAGAAATGCTGGCTGAAGTCCAAGGCTCAGGATGGCAGTGGGAGTAACTCTCCGGCCTGTCCACTACTGACACTCACCCATGTACAGGGCCACTCGAATGCCTGGCCACACCTGCTCCAATCCACCCACAGGGACATAGAGCAGAGGCTGGATCAGTCCTGGTTCCCAACTCAGTGCATGTTGGCCTGGAGAGACCCCCACATGCTAGCTTTAACAAGCAGCTCCTGAGGACTTAGCAAATGGCCTTCTAAAATAGCTGCTGCGTGACTTCTAGGTAAATAGCACCCCTCCAAAGCAGCAGAAGGATGCTACGATTAAATGAAATGGTGGGAGGCAGTGAGTTAAGGAAGGCAACAGGAAAACCAGGTTGGGCAGGTTGCTCTCAGTGGGTAGAAGCCAGCAGCCTCCTTCACCCTCCGCCTCATGGCGGAACGCATGGTGGACTTTCAGCACCAACTATTTATCACCTTCTGCATATGTCGGCTTGTAACATGTAACAATTAATTTGCTGATCCCAAACTGGGCCTAACAGGACACCTTGATGGTTCCTCAGGCCTAGATTTAGCAGAGATACACACCCTCGCTGATTTCTCCTGCAGAGGAAGCTGGCATCAGCCCAGGACAACTTTCCCTCATCGCCAGTCCTCTTGCCTAGGGACCGCCTTCTATCAACCTGCTCCCTGTTCCTAATCGCATGGCCAGTGTCAGGACACATGGGCTGTCACTGGCGTCTACTGACCACTTAACAGTTTAGAGGCAAAGAGGACATGAGGGGAAGAAACAGAAATTGAGTGCTGTCAATGGAGAATCAGAGGGAAACAGGCTCAAACTGTGGTTTGCAAGGAGCAAAGCAAACTGTCTCCGAGATCTAGATACCCGTAGGCAGCAAGAAAAAATAATATTATCCAGCCCTTCTCCCCAAAGCAACTCTAAACTGTTGACAGCTGCATGGTGGCTGGCCATTGTCTGCCATACCTCACCTGGACCCAGATGCCATGGGAATGCCACCCTAATGAAAACCACTGGGGTTGGTCATCAGCTCCTTCTCCATGAATCCTTTAAGACCATCCTGGGGAGGATGACACTGCAGCCACCATCAGCAATGCCCTCCCCAAACCCACCACCCAGTGACTGATGGCACATGCCAATTTTTTCCTGAAATTACTATTCCCCAGCATGCTTTAGGGAGTGAAGTTAGGAAGGAGCACACAGAAATGGGTATCAATCACAGGAGCCACTGAACCAGGCACTCAGTGCTCCATGTACCAAGAAATCCTCTTTACACGTCTTTATGCTTCTGGCCATTGCGGCTGCAAATTCCCAGCCATTAGAAGGGACAGCCATCTTTCAGAGCCTTGTTCCCTGGTGAAATGAAATGTCAAAGCCAAGGAAATCCAGACAGACATGCCTTGATTATTTGCTCTCTCTTCCCTCTTCCCATCATGTTCTCCTCCAAGAGAGTAAGTTATTAAAGATGAAAAGCCAAATACTTAGTTCCTCTAAAACAGCATTTGTGACAGACTTATGCTGACAGAGGGGGACAGATATGGTATCAATAGTCTAACAGATTTAAAAAAAATAGAAGATTGATAATAATCAGAGAAACTGGTTCAACTCTCTCTCTCTGCATATTTCTTTTTCCATCCTATAAATATAGTTTGATTCATGCAAGGTCACTGGCCGGTGGTGGGA